>NW_017802658.1:534886-537170 GCF_001625305.1 Branchiostoma belcheri | reverse complement strand
GGCCTGGGGGGAGGGCCATGGAAAAAAATTTTGAGCCGGGGGAGGCCATCGAAAAAAAAAAATCGGCCTGGGGGGGAGGGTCACCGAAAAACTTTTGTAAAATATGGCGTCGCGTAGTACCGAATTACAAGAAATACGCCGTAAATTCCCGAATATAGTACGCACTTTTTTCATTTTTCGAAATCCCAGAAGTGTCTCGGGCCGTCGCCAAAGTCGCGGTGCGTACTTTATTTGAGTTTTCCGCCGATAAATCCGTGGACGACCCAGGAATAAAGCGGGACACCGGCACGGGGAGCTTGGAACATCGATCGTCCATAGCATGTTTAGATAAGAATATTGACGAGTGGAAATAAAGTTAAACTTCAGTAAATGAACATATTTCCTGTGACTATCGTCGATATTGACACCAAGTTGCGGTAAAAGAAGAAGTCAAGTCACCCACGGTAAGAAAATGTAGGTCTCTGGCAATGACGCCCGGCGCTTTGTCATGCCGACGGGATCGTTCCCCAGCGAGCCGGCGCCGATCTCAGTGGAACCCCGGCAAAAATATAACCTCCCGTAAGTACACATACAATTGTAGGGTTTATGAGTGGTAATATTTGAAATGGTCCGCAAGCCGTGAACGTTCTTGATCGTCGTAACGTAACATGTGATAACATAACAGTTGTGCCTCGACTGATGGTCATTATTTCCAGTACACTTCCGGCTTGAGTTCAACTCAGGAATCTTCAACAAAGATTATGCCCATGTCGTTTCAAAGGTTCAGAAATTGTTATATTATTAACCATGCTTCACTTCGTATCACAAATATTTTTAAATCTTGATAAATGCCACATGCACAGGAAATTACTTTGTAGCGGGCTACACCAGTCAGTACGACGTGACAATTCCATCTAGATGTACTCCTACTCGACTGTTCGGCAAGCTACAATGATAGGGGTGGAGTTAACTTAAAATGTAGCCTTTGATGAAATCTTACCGCCCGGCCGGTGGGTGGGGTGTTTGGCGCGCCGACAGGCAAAGTACACCTACAGCTGAAGAACACAGAGAGGGCCGTGGCATGCGCAGCGCTGAGGACAGCTTTCCAGAACATGGACCCCGAGAAGGAAGTCTTTCTTTCCTCTGAACAGACTGTACTTATAGTACTGTAGTTTTACGGAGTACAAATTAATAAACACACTGTTTATTCCTTTGATTTTGTGACAAAAACATCTATCACATAACGAGAGATTACTTGAAACGCAGTCAAACTTGTCACTTTCTCCTGTTCGGAATCGAAAGTCCCATTGATCCCAGTGTGTTAATTGGTTTCGGTGTCAAATTTTAAATTCGGTAGCACCTCAACACCCAAATACTCCGCCCAGTTCTCCGCCTGTATGATTGTTTCTCTCCATGGGTCAATCGCGCGGGCGCTATTAAAGAAGTGTTCGGCGCATTTCGTATTAAAAACATTAAAGCTACGTACCTGTGCATCAACATTCAAGTACCCCCCCCCCTCGTTACCGATAAAATCAATATTGAAATATTGTCTTTTTTTCACGAATCTTTATTGACTATTGCTTGTTTGATCACCAAGACACCAACACTCCAAAGCTGGATCCAAATCTGTGCGTTTCGCCGCACTTGCCTTACCTTTCGATGCGGTGGTGACGTCTTGCAAGTCGGCTGCCGCCGGCGATGAAAAACAAAAGAACTTGAAACGTTTCCCGCTACGTTACCATACCATCACGTAGTACACGGCATAAAGCTAGTTTTTAACAATTTTAAATTTGTTTGGAACAACGAACTGTCATACTACATGTTCACTGTGGTACCGGCCGTGCGTAGAAGGGGTGCGTACTTAATTCGAGTTTTTCCATTTTACGTTTCAGACGGTAATATTTGTCTCCCACAAGCCCCAAATCGGGGGTGCGTACTTTAATCGGGATGCGTACTTCATTCGGGACTTTACGGAGGGAGAAAGAGACATGGACTGGAAAAATGGGGGGGATGGCCACCGAAAAATTTTTTGGGGTGGGGGGAGGGCCATTGAAAAAAATTTTGAGCCGGGGGGAGGGCCATTGAAAAAAATTTTGAGCCGGGGGGAGGGCCATGGAAAAAAATTTTTACCGGACCATTTTGCACCAGCCCTCCCCCCCGGTAAATATCGTACAGTCCCTAATTCTTCTATATTTCTTTAGGAAGTCAATCTCTCACATAGATTGAATATGGTAAAGTATTCAGCACTCAGTTTGAATGGCCCACAGGAGAGAGCTCAGACCCTGATCTCCAGTAGTGTGGGGCA
>NW_017802658.1:493886-534866 GCF_001625305.1 Branchiostoma belcheri | reverse complement strand
ACGGTACGTACGTACGTAACGTTAACCGGACCATTTTGCACCAGCCCTCCCCCCCCGGTAAATATCGTACAGTCCTAGAGCTGTGTACCGGTACCCAGTACCGATACTGTACCGGAAAAATTGATTAGGTACAGGTCCAAAATACCTAATCCCTCAGTACCGGTACTGTACCTAAACAATTTCACACCAATTTTATGCCTATTTGTGACCTCAAATGTTTAAATAGCTGGTTAACAATGGGTGCCTGTGTAAGGACAGTGTGTTCATGAAAACAAAAACATCTTAGTTTTGCCTACATTTTATCTGAGCATTCGCCATAAACAAAGAATAAACCTTAACTATCAAGTTTATTTATGTTTTTTTGTTATTGAAGGAGTTCAGAAGAGCATATAAATTGGTCGAATTGTTCAGGTACAGGTTCAGGTCCGGACCTGTACCTAAACCTGTGTACCTGTACCTGTACCTGTACCTAAAATTTGTTTAGGTACACAGCTCTATACAGTCCCTTATAGAGTTAGAAGTGGGCTAGAATGACGTTTACATATACTATATCAAACTTTATGGTAAATTCTCTAAGCTTGCACTGCCAGGGTATCCAGAACCGTAAAATTAAGTTTCACAGATATCAAACTCTGGGTAAATTCTGCAAGCTTGTAGCAGTCCCAGGGTAGCCAAAACCATGCCTTTCTAGTTCTATGACTGAATGGGCCAGAGATTGGATCAGGCACAGTTCTGGATAGTCTCTGCACATCCAAGAACTAGATTTGCCCCAGGCATGGTTCTGGATAGTTTACACATATCGTGCCTGAGCAAGGATAAAGCATGGTTCTGGATACTACAGAGCATCAAGGCTATGGACCTTTCAAATTCCCAAGATATATGTACATAAGTCTCATATCTTGGCCACAAGACTTGACTATTATACCAACCATTTCCAAACTTCTACATGTACGAAGCATACACAATGGAAAAGATTTTTTAAGACACCTGTGACCTTAGTTCACCTGCAACGAATCCACCTGTGCGGCAGGGTATTATGGGTTATAAGCATTGTTCAATAATACTAACACATGCTATGGGGGAGGGGGGTGCAGTGTTTGTCATTTTATTAATCATCTGCCGATTAAAACAATGTGACGTTGCTTTTCCAAGCACCCTCTGTGCTCTGTTTAATACAATAAGCATTATCTAAAAGCATGACATGCATGAGCACACCCGATTTTCAGACAGAATACAAACATTGTCCTCGTCAAAGGGAAAAAATGGAGAGTCCAACCCAGGAATCATGGGAGATGTAGGGGTGACCTAGAACAAAGGAGCATGTAAACAACTCTAAACAAAAAACAGCATGTAAACATAAACTAATAGACAACATTGGAAAGGTTGTCTAGAAACTTTTGAAAAACTAAGCTATGCTTATAAAATGTGCCACCTAAAAAAACGTCACTGATACAAAATGAAATCTTTTTCAACAAAACTACATAATGCAAACAACCTAATAGAACTTTCAAAGACAAACAAGGACAGCAAAAGTTTAGCGCATCAAATTTTCAACTGTCCTACTATCTCTAGTTTTCCTCAGAATTAATGTGACCAAGGATACATGAAGTCAGTAATTTGTTAGGAAGTTTATATCAGCCACCTTCTCTGTTAAGTGATGGCTTCACAAATTCCTCTTATTCTATTCAGTGTTACTTATTATTATTAATAAACTTTGTCCATTGAAAACTTGATACACTGCCAGTAACACTTTGTGTTTGAACATTAGGTATTAACTCCATACAATGTTAACTATTAACACAGATAAACTTCCATGCTAAGTGACATACCGGCCTGAGCAAGGGAGAACTGTTAGGCACTTGTCGCGGGTCCTTCCCTTCAAACTTGGCCATGAGTTGTTCAGCCATAGAGCTGATGCGGTCCGTGGCGTGTGCTGAGATGTTATAACTGCTGGGGACATCACCGTTAGCCTTCAGGACCTCCGGTTCTTCTTCCATTGGTGGGACGGAGTCCTGAAGAAAGGAATAAACATATACTTTGTCCCGGTGTTTTTTTAATTGGAGCAAACGTAATCAATTATATCAGTTGCTTACAGCATGGATCAGAAAATGCTGTTTCCAATCCTGGTGTAAGTTGAAAAGTATTATATAGACAGCAGTGTTTTTGTGACTCAGACATGCTTCTTGTGTATGAAATATGTATATTATACAGTAGTTAAAATGAAAACTATTGCTCTGACAAGATTTCACTAAAGCAATGGCCAAAATTTCAGCTTGTATCCTAACACTTTGTGTAGTTTGATAATGTTTTCAGACATTATTTCTAGATACAAGTGTGGTTTTGTCTAACCAAGTCTGTCAGGTATGTGAATAAATACTTACAGTCATATCCTTGTCCTTATGTCTCTTGGACAGTCCAAACAGACCACCACCTTTTCTTCTCTTGGCAGAGCTTTCCTTCTCTTCTGCTTTCTCCTGTAAGATGCATATTATAAAGAAACATGCAGACTTTTTCTATAAAAGAACATGTGAGGAAGCTGGAATTGGGTGCATAGAGACAGTGATGTCAAGTGCAATATGGTAAGGATGTGTTCAATCCCAACAAATTTTTCATCATGACATTCAGCAAAGATCTGAAATAGATGATCATGACCTTCCTAAAGTTCTGTATAATATCATGTACGTTGATGATGGTTGATTATATACAGAAGCAACTGTAGACATTTCAAGTACGTGTAGCATCCACTAGAAATCCACTAGAAACTGATGAAAATTAGGAACATCTGAGTTTTCTGAGCTACTTGGAACATCTGAGTTTTTTTTAAATCTATCCAGTTGCTTGAGTAACAATTTCCTTGTTTTTCTGTATTTTAAGTACCTTGGGAGTTCTCTTCCTGCTGAGACTCTGTCCCAGTTTACTGAGGAGAGACATTCTCTGGACCGGGGAGCGGACGGTGGGAGGGGGGACATTCTCTGTGTCAGGCAGCTCCAGGGTGTCAGGCTTGGTAGACTTGGTCGCCACTACATCACACAAGGAAAAATAAGACAAAAATTAAAGATAGTTTTTACCTATAGTAAATAGTAATTTCTTTGTATTAGCGTGAACTTATCAGAGTAGGAAATGGATGGATGGATGGATTGGTGGATGGATAGTAATTTCATTGAGTCAATCAGTTTTTACATAGAATATGTTCTTGACATCATTTCTTTAGTTAATCATTTTGAAAAAGGGTTCCAAGATTGACAATTTCTCTTTGTTAAACTACAAGCTGCTTTTTATAAAATTCTGACAGATGTAGATAGTGTGGAATGCCAGTAACTTACAGTCTCGCACTGATTGGCATATTCTAAAATAACCCCAAGAAAAATCCACCTTTTTTCTCATGATTTCTTGGAACAATGAAGAAAAGTCTGGATACAATTAAGCTAAATAACATATCAACATTAAATTTTAGACTAAGTACTAAAAGTCAAATTGCTAGCATTGCTGACATTAAAACTAATACTAACAGTGCCCTTTTGACTTTGATCAATCAACATTAACAAAATTTTATTTGAGGACCATTGAGTAAAAAAACAACAACTTACAATCTGGGGGAATGGTGTCCTTAAACATCTCATAAAACTGAGACAGGTAGGAGACCATGCGGAGTTTGTCTGGCACCTCCTTGATGGCCATCTCCACTCCAGTCAACTCCGGTGGGATACCCAGCTCCTTCTCCGCTAGGTCAAAGGCAAGCTGGTTGTTTTTGGCAACGTCTTCTGGATTGAGTGAGTCGTAGTCACTGGAAAAAGCAAAATAAACCATATAATTCAGTTGTGTACGATTATTGAGATGATTGTATCATGCTGATGCTATACATTTAGGAAACAAGATCATAATCGTTATGCCATTCTGGAGAATCTAGGGCATCTTGCTTAATATATGGGTCATATACTAGTATGGGCAGTTGCACTAACTAAGTTGTAACTGGAAATCGAAATAGATTATAATCATCGAACAAGATGACTCTTTACAGTGGTAGAAATACTTTTTTCAGTGTTCTGCAATATTGCAGAATGTAAATATTTTGTTGTGCAATTCGTACATACTTTCTGCAAATACACAGCAAAGAAGCAGTTAATTTCACCCAAAGAAACTGCGCTATCTGGGTTTCGAAGCAAGATTATGTCGTTTGCATAGCAAATCTGGGTAAAACTATGGACATATCTACAAAAAAACAAGAAAAGAAGCAAACATATTTTAACTAAAATTGTGAAAAATTGAGACTCACATAAGCTCAGGTTTGTATCTGTGGATGATGGCACACAGGGCCATACCACTTCTCCAGGAGGTGGTGAGATTTTCTACCCTGACATGCTTGTACCCCTCCGTCTGCCGTTTGGACCAGTCCAACAGCTTGTTGGGTCTCACCACAGATGCTGAAAAAACAAGAACATTTGTAACCTTCTTGATATGCAACATTTTCAATATTTTTCATTTATCTAAAAGAATATCATTGACAATTTAGAGGCAAATCATGAATTTTCATGAATTCTTTAATGAAGGTATCAGAGTCGGACTTGACGCAGGAAACTGAAAACAATAAAATACATTTTACTTGATCAATTAGAAGATGTTCATTCTCATTCAACACAATACAAAAATATTGTAGTGATTTTGTCTCATAGTGGGACAAAAAAGGAAATATCACGTTGAGTGCCAAATGCAACAATCCTACATGGCTGTTTGGAGGGGCAAACTCCCCAGGAAATTGTGAAATCGTAACCATCTGAAAAATATTTCTGTATTTGGAGGGGCAAATTTTGCTGGTAGACTAAGCTTAGTTGCATTACATCTCTTTACATTCCGGTTTTTGTCTGTCAAAAATGATGGAATGGGAAAAATTTTTGTACATCATGAGCAGCAAAATTCCTTCAAAGGACAGAATGACGGATGCTGGCTAGAACACTGGTGTATCTTGTCAATGATATTCAAGTTGCTGACTGACCACTTCTCTGCAGACTTGGTGCAGCAATCCTGGGCTTGTCGATGATGTAAGGCTCGTCCTTGACGGGTTTGTCTGTCGTGTACAGGTGGCGTATAATGTGCTTCGGCAGCCAGGTGAAGTTCAGGTTAGGGTACCTGGTGTTGGGGTCAATACTGTAGGAATACAAACAAAACTTAGTAATTGTGTGCTCTTGAATAAAGAGACACTTTTTACACAACCAAGTGTTTTATTCAGCCGACATTTTGGTCACCTTCCTCAGGGCAATTTTGACTGGTTCACATTGCACAGTAGCACAGGTGTCGATGCTATTGCATAGCACACATGTTGCTACTTACAGATGCATTCCCAAAACTTCCAAACATTGGCTGAATAAAACATGATGGTCCAAAAAATACTATTTGAAAGTTTGTGATTCACTACAGACTCCAGGAAGAATAGTGTGGAATTTATACTAAATAGAGATCTTAAGCAAACAAACAAACAATATTTCTATCATGAAAGTTCATCTGTGTTGGTAGTTACAGATTTCCAACACATCTACATCAGTGTCACCTGGGCATTATGTTTCACTGGACACTGTAAGAATATTGGACACCGAACAAGACTATTTCCTGAGAGGGGTGAAAGAGGCTATTTACATCAGGGCCCATCACCTTTCACTCAACCGACATCGACAGATACCTTTGACCCAGTGTTGATGTCACACTTCAAAGAAGCCACGTGACAAGCTTCACTGGGTCAGTCTACTGAGGAAGACCAGAGTGACTGGTCGAAAGCTCTAGGTGAGAGATTGAACTTCTTTGTTTTGGATCTAAAGTTTTAACTTCAAACAAACAATCCTTCTGTATCTCACCTGTACAGAGTGACGTTCTTGTGCAGGTTTGCAGGTGTGGTCTGTGCCAGGAGTTTGTAGATGCTCTCCCTCTCAGCCAGGACCTCCAGCGGAGACAGCTGGCCCGAGGCGAGCTGTTTCGTCATCCACGCCGAGTCAAATGCACCCAGGAACCCGCGGGCACAGCCCGTACCCATGGGCCAGAAAGGCTGGAACACAGGACAGGGGTTATATAGAGCTTTCATGTTACCATAATTTGAAATATTAAGGATCTGGCTGCCTGGAAAGCTCTAGTTTTGGGGAGGAAAAAAAGAAAAAGGCTAGCACTTGGCCTGAGTACATGGAAGGGCAAACAGGAAACATACAACATATGCTTCAAGCAAACAACAGTACACCTATATCATATTATATGTCTTGGTTGAAAAATTGGGGATTGTCTATGTTTGAAATACTGAGAAGTGTATCAGGTTTTAACTGTCACTCTGCTGATGCTGTCTTTTTGACATCAGATTTGACAGAGAGAAGGTTAATTTGTAACTCAACATAGAGCTTTCAATTCATGTTTTAGGGCATATTTTACATAGACATTCAATGACATTTCACAAGATTTTTATTAGTATTAAAAAACTATAAATTTCACATGCAGACAATGTACATCATA
Source organism: Branchiostoma belcheri (assembly GCF_001625305.1). Taxonomy (NCBI): domain Eukaryota; kingdom Metazoa; phylum Chordata; class Leptocardii; order Amphioxiformes; family Branchiostomatidae; genus Branchiostoma; species Branchiostoma belcheri. The sequence continues at coordinate 528,383 of NW_017802658.1, read as the reverse complement.
CATGTAAATTACATATTTGACATACACTGTCATCAAATGCAACACTAATAATAACATTTAAGAATCTTTGTACTGTATCTTAATGCTTAGAGTTCAGACACTTACCTCCAGCAGACTGTCTCCCACCAAACACTGTAAGAGTCTGTGTCCATTCTTCTCCACTATCCTGCTGGCATTTTCTGCTGCGTACATAGACGTGAAATCAAACATGGCCACGTCGGGCTGCCCGTAGTGGTTGAACGCGTAGTCCAGCCGTGGGAGCTGCTGATTGGTGGAAAAGTCGGCGGCTTCTCGAGCGTACGCCATCAGGGCTTCCTGGTTCACGTTCTCACGGGACAGAAGCATTTCCGTTTCATCATAGTCCTGGAAGGCGAGAACCACTTTGTAAGATTTATCTGGTTTTGGTCAACAAAATGATGTCAGACTTCTGGGGAATATATTGGGTTTTTGTGACCTTCGAGTTCACCCCATTTCCTGTGTCTGACCTTTTGACCTCCTGCTATTCTGGCTGCCAGCCTCCCCCCACCCAAGTGCTGTCAAGCTGCTCCCAAGACAGCCCTATTTCCTGTGCCTGACTTTTTGTCCTCCTGTCATTCTGCGTGTCAATCCTCCCTCTTGGCCTCTGTACTGTCAACCTACTCTGTCTGGACAGACACACAAACCTACAGTTCAGCCACCCAAAACAATACTTCCATACACAGATTCTGAAGTAACTACTTAGTCTACTAGATCTTGGCACAAATCAGAATTTTTTTTCCTTTAGTATGCAAACAGAATATTCGATGCCTTCATTCATCTAGCTGGAATAATTTTAATGGCTTTAGTTTAAAATACATGGGTTCTTGTAGTCAAGTATTGTTTCTTACACATAAGATGACGCCCTTCTTCAGAAGACTTTGTTTCTTTGCTGTCATGACAAAGTAGTGGGTGTCGTCCTTGTAGTACACAATGTTCTCCAGGTCAATTCCTGTAACATATTACAAGTGAGCAGTTAGCACAAAGTACTACTACATTAATGTTAGCCCATACAATTCATCCTTTTGCAGTTACATATTAATTTCCTTAAACTTTAAACAAAAAGGTAGGCAGGTAATGAATTTACAGTCCAACTTGCATTAAGCACTTGTTACTATTACTGATTCTTACATCTAAACCATCACTCATTCATTGGTAGATAGTTTCAAACATTCTTGATGCTTGCCTTGATCATACTTGAAAATTACCTCTTTTCTGTGGCCCTTACACAACAAAATTCTTTGTGTCCCTTAACGTATCTATCTTGTAACTGTTAAACTATAATGAAAACATTGAATGCTACACTGTTTGACTCAAAGTTCACTGACTACATACCTGTACTTTCTTTCAGATCTTGGAAGAACTTCTGGTTGAAGATGAAGGCTACTCCGCTGATCTCCTCCACTCGTGCCTCCTGCCGCGTGTGGCGGTTGATGAAGTTTGCGGTGATGGCGATGGCAAGTTTCCCGCGAAACTCTTTCCTCGGAAATCCTGCGAGGAAGGTGACAGAATATTTAATCTGTGGCAAGTTTATGCTTTTTAGAACTGTTAATCAATACTCTAGCAGCGTCCCTTGATGCTCAATTTTGTTTAATGTACCGGTAACTGTATTATTTTGAGTGCCAAAGGCACATGCTTCCCTAGGAAAATGTTGAAATCTTGACCTTCTGAAATACCATTTCCTGCATTTTTAGGGGCAAATTTTGCTGGTAGACTAAGCTTAGGCCTAGGACAAAAAAAATGTTGTGTTTCCCTGTTTTCCAACCGACCCTAGACTTTTTTTTCTGGGATGGACCCCTGCAAGAGACATAAATAACTGATTAACCTTTTCTAGCTCCATGATCTGACACCCGAGTGATAAAACGATGTACGATGTTGGTTTTCCAACATTAACATTGAAAATAAAAGTGTCGTCATGCAAGTTTTACTTTGTTAAACTGTATTGTATACGTTGGACCCCTATATAGATATCACTGAAGTCTAAAAAAAAAAGAAAAAAAAATGATACTGACCCTAATTTTTTCAGGACTGAAACAGGAAAAACAACAATTTTTCTCCTAGGCCTTAGTTAATGACATCTTTACACACTCATTTTTGTCTATCAAAGATTAGGGAAATTTTTGTCCGTCATGAGCAGTAAAACTCTGTCCAATAACAGAAAGATGGACACTGGCTAGAACACTGGTTGCTACAGCTGAATAGAAAGGAAAGTACTGACCTTCAAGTGTGTTCCTTTTCCCATCTGCTGCAAACAGCACATCAAACTCATACTCAGACACAGGATGGGCCTTGGGAGTGAACTTTGCCGTCCAGCCGATCGCTAGAAAAGGAAGAACACAAGTAGATCAACAAAGTTTGAAGTTATTTCACTATACCGTTAACAGACTGTTATGATATTTTGTTTTAAACTTGCAATTCTTGCAAGACATACATGTACTGTATATTGTGTGTGTCCTGCTTCAAATCCACAAGTCAGCAAAAGTATTGAACATCAAAATGTTAGTATATATAAGTCTGGTTTGGACAGTACTTTTGTACCAAACTACCAATTCTTATCATTATTACACAAGTGAAGGTTAGGAACTTGTAATGGTTAGTGTGAATAAAAAAGCATACACAGGGCTCCCTACACTGCATATTTTCTAATTATTTATCAAAACAGTTTTATGACTTCTATTTCCCTTTTCCAACATTGCCAAAAAAAACAGGAGATCTTTCAAAAAGCTCCAAGTAACATGTACATGTCTTTATAAGGAAAATAAAACGTACAAAATGCAAAATTCAACGTCATTTCAGTTATAGATAATTTGACCTAATGCAGTTCAGAAGCAGCATGAGCCCTGTAATTAGTAGTAGATGAAGTCTATGCTGTAACAGTTATGTCAGGAGGTGCAGGTTTCAGGTGCTCACACCTAGCACACAGGTAAGTACCTGGCAGGCACTTGTACAGTACAGCCTGTTTCTTCTCCCAGAACAAAGAAAAAAGGGACAGAAAACACACAGAAAGCAAAAGAGAAAAGGGTCAATACCATTAAAAGAAAGGACATCTAAAGCAAAATTATTCAAAATCTATTTGATAGTGAAGTTTTAAAAGACAAAGCAAGAATCAAAGAATAAGAGATTGCAAAATTTGTCAAATAAAGATTAGACTATGTACGACATAGATAATATTTGTGTTACAGGTAATATTGAAGATACTCAAAAGACCTAATAGATTTGTTGCATAGTTTAAAACAGGAGTTCTACAAGTAGAATTGTTTGCATGGTATTTGGGGTGGAACACAACCTATGCTTCTGGTCAATGGCTTGTGAATTGCTTTGTTTTCTGCCAAAATAACTGACTTTGAGTTTGACAGTGCATTATCATTAGAGTATACATGTATATAACTTATTTGGATATTAACAGGTACCACTATTTATTGCATGGAGGGAATTCAAACTGGCTACGAGACAAAGATACAGAACATCTACATTGTATGAATGAGAGAGATTCTGTAAACTGGGCCATTATCTTACCCTCAGGCTCCTGTTCAGCGGGAGGGGGGATGATACTCTCAAAGCCGACATTCTCGTGCAGTTCCACTCCTAACAGCAAGGCTACCTTCAGCAGGATACACTGCAGCTGTCTTATACCTGTGCAGAAAAAAAATTGTTTAGTAAAAATTTTATTGATACTCAAAACATTTTTGAAAATCCTGTATATAAATATAACATTGTTTGATTACTTCCTGGTACAGAAGTTCTGTTTTGCGTGGCTGCTTGTCCAAACAGAGTACAAAAGTCATGTAGGTTGATAGCACATGGGTAGGAGAAAGATTGACAGGCAGAATGAAAGGTCAAAAGGTCAGACACTGGAAATGGCTCTGGTCGGAAGCCAGCAGAAATTCATCCTTTCATACTTCACAGAGGTTTGAAATTTTTGATTTCTTATTTTGAAAAGCAGGCAGTTACAACTGTAGACCAATCACGTGGCTTTTTGAAAACATACAAAGTATACTCTTTGGCCTTACCCGCTTTCCAATAGTTGTTTTTCTTAAAACATAGAGGGAAATATTTTGAGGGATCACATGGCTTTTTTTTCCAACCTTCATTTAACCTTGAAAATGTGCTGCAAAGTACACTCTTTGGCCTTTGCTGGTTTTCAAGACTTTCTTTACTTTCAACATAAAGGAAAAGACGCAACATTATGACTTACTTATGTGGTCGAGTTGGCCAGCACAGAATTTTCCGTAGAACTTCTTGGCTCCTAGTTGTTTGAGGTCGTGGATAGTGAAGGGCCAGAGATGCAGAACATTGTTACGAGAGAACCGGTCTCTCTTCTCTACCACCACCACCTTACAGCCCAGCAGGGCTACCTCGATAGCCGACCTGAGACCACATGGACCTGCTCCTATAATCAACACCTGAACAGGACAAACAAGAAAACAAGAAAACATTAAAAACTTCAGCAATCTATGCATTTTCTTTAATGATAAAAATGTAAAATATGTTTGCATTAGGGAACACATCTATTGCAGCAACAACTGTGCTGTACAATGTGAACCTGTCAGAATTCGAAACTTTGGCTGTTGGTTTTGTAACCTCTTGATTCTCTTCTTTGTTTTCTCAAACCCTGGTCCTATACTTCGCAATACACCTATGTTTTTTTTTTCACAAGTTTTCTGCAAGGTCTGAGAATAGTTTCATTATCAAACTATTTGTCCCATTTCTTCTTGAATCTATGGCACATTCATCACAGAAAACCTTCCACTATTGGTACATCACACGATGTCCAGGGTTCTAGGTTGGAAACTCAGAACCCAGCAAGACAAAACATGTAATTATATACATTGATGTAGTACAGCCCTATTCACGAATACTCACCCTTGTATTGGGACAGGCGTTCCCTCGTTGATAGTCCTTGTGAGCTGCCCTCTTGTCTATTTTGGACCACAGTGCCTGTGCCTTCCATGACTGGAGTTTGGCCTTCAGTCTGTTGTAAAAGTTGCGGTAGTCGGAGTTCTTCAGGCCCAGATGGTCGCACAGCTCTCGGAAAGTTCTCAAGATCTGCTGGAAGGTCGATGCCTGGACGAACTGGTCGTACAGCCCGTCCGCGACCGGGTCGTTCTCCGCCTTCTCCCCGTTCCCGTTCATCGCGGTCACGGTCTTCTCACCTTGTCGTTGCTATAGGAACGTCCATCTCACGCCGCTTGTAGCTTTACTTCGATTTCTGAGAGGGCACAAAAAATTGATGTTTTAGTTTTTTTTTAAATATCTTAATATTTATCAAACATAAAAAAGACTTAGATTATGAATTCTACCTTGAACCAAATTTTTGCATAAATCTTAATTATTACCTCATTGATTACAGATAACTTTCTATAAACTACTAGTAGTTTACTGTGTTTACATAATATCAACTACTGTAAAGACCAACTTGTTTTGAATCAACATGTTTCGTATTAAGAGTAAAGGGGGAATTGTTTTCTTGTACAAACTGACATGTTCTAAGTATACCTACAAAAATGAATGAAAGCAAGTTTCCTAATATACAGTAGACATAGTCTATAATGGCACATATACATTTACTTGGGAAAGGAAACTGAATGTGGGAGTTCCAAATGTCAGAAGGACTTCGGAAATAGTCCTTAGCCTACTCACTTCCAAGCCTACGCACACAAAACAGACACCCTCATAAGGTCACATCTAATCTGTTAGGAACATAAAAAAACCCTGCCCAACTCTGCGACCAATCAACACTCTATAAAACCTTCTAAAAGCTTTCCAGGACTGAAAACTCCCTCTGGCCATGGTGCCATCTGTTTCCCATTTGTGTTAGAGTCAACTTAGAGATGGGTCATAAAATGTGGCCATGTTTGGATAACAGTGATCAGAGTTGATGTCATATTATTACCTGTCAGATTCAATTTAACTGATTTGCTAATACAGAATGATGTACATTTGACTTACCAACAATTCTCACAAAATTTTAGAAGATAGTACAAAAATAAGAATTAGAACCATTTGATTCGTAGTATCTTCAGAATCTAGTTTTGTGTCAAAAGGAATATATAATCTTAAGATTCAAGTTCACAGTGGAAAAACAAGAAACTCAGAATATTTAACCTTCTTTCTGCTGTCTGGCATGATAAGCCAAACAAATGTGCAGGAAGAAGAGATAGAGAAGAGGTTAAGAGATGATACTACAATGTAAATATGAGAATAACAATAAAGTCAAAAGTCAAACAAAAGTCAAACCTAGGTATTATCTTACTATGAAGACTACTTGAGATCAAGCATCAAACATTTTTGAAAGAACAAAAAAAGAAAAAAACTTCCTCACAGAGCACTTTTTCTTAGACTTTGTTCCTCAGAAAAAGGCAGGAAGTTGATATCTGAATCCACAGAGTTTGAGAAGGCTTGTGCACAGAGTACTTATAATCCACCTGTAAGCTGTCTCTGTGCTGAAGGACAGGTCTCACATGGAAGTTCTCATCTAATAGGAAGTTGAAAAAAAGAGACTTACACTCAATGTGGGAGGGGGGTGGATGTCTTTTCTTTCTGAATTTTTAAAAGGTGAAACAACATAATACGTGTATGTTACAATTATCTACCAATGTCACCTTTTCTTCAAAACAATAAGAATTGAAAACTTAAATTTTTTTTTCTTTATCACATTCACAGAAATGAAGTCTTCTTGTCTTGGAAGGTTAAGACTTATGTTGAAAAGGTATCAAGGTATCAAGGAGATGTCTAGTGTTTTTCCTTGTCTACTTCTTCATGACTCACAAACATGACTTACACAATCACAAGAATGACTCACTCCTTGAGTAGTACAGCTACTACTACAGGTATATATAACTGTGAGTTTGTAAGAGAAGGAACCCATTGCGGAAGTCTCCATTGAAGTGGCTCAAACTTTTCTGTAGGAACAAAAGCCGTCCCCCTCCACATGTAACCTTAGCCAGTAACATTACCCTAATGGGGGCTGAAGGTGGTGTTTACTCCATACTAAGAACAATTGACTTCAGACATGTTCAAACTGTTGGGGAGTCAACATACACCAACTGGCCTTGGGGAGCCAGACAGATTTTATACATCTATTTGTGTTCAAATCACAATTTACCAGAACTAGAAATTTTGAAGGTCAAGAAATGGGCTTATGAAGAAATCCCTTGTTAAAAAGTGGGGTTTAATTTTGAACTATGCTGGCCAAAACAAAAATGGCTACCTAAATGTAGGATCAAGTATAACAACTGATGCTTTAATTCTCATTTTCCAAAAAGATTTCTATTCTAAGTCTGTTTATTTATCATGACACCATAACAGTGGATCCTTGATGTTCTTTGAAAAATAATATTTTCTTGTTAAAAAAACTTCTAGTATTCCTTATCGCAACACTTCTAAACTGAACATCAGTGTAACAGTTATATATTATCATGATCCCAATGTTGTTACATGGTCCAGCATCTACAACTTTGTCAACAATGTTACTGAGTTGATTTATTATTTGTTTCCAAAGTCTGTTTACTTTGTTCAGCTGCCAGGAGTAACTGTCCTGACCACTTCCAGCAAACTTTGGAGAAAACAAAGGCTAGAATACAACTGAAAGCGTCCAGGTGGCAATGTTTACTTTAATTTTTTGCTACAAGTTTGCATCCTGAGTGCAGAATCAATACATTAACTGACAGTGGAAAATAAGGGCTCCATCAAGGCCGAACGTAGCAGATAATTTGATTACGTAACGGCCATATTGGATCAGGCTGTGACTTGCGACCTTGTACCTTTCTCAAGGTCGAGTTGAGGACCAGATAGAACCAGACATGGCACTGGTAGCCAAGAAGATTTAAAGATTGGGAACTGGATAAGAAGGCATTAAAAAGACATCAAAACAGATGTTTAACACTTTGTTTTCTTGTTCCATGTCGTGACTGACAAAATAGAGGTACATGTACAAGAAAAAAATATAACAATAGAAACAATTAGTACATTGTTAGCTATCCTTGATGTTCATGTACATTTATGACGGTCTTGGAGAAAAAAATCATCGCAAAATTAATTTGATGACAATCAGCAAACATTGACAATTCATGCATTTTATCACTTTTTTACCTTCATGTTTTCAGTGTACACTTTCTATCATAGCTTTCATATTGAGTCAATAATTTGTAAATTCAATATTTGGAATATTCAAAATTACTTCTATCAACTCAATGTAGTCTAGCAAAGTAGGCATGAAAATTGATTTCCACTTTAAATTGCTTGGTATCCAGATTTCTGAAGAACGTAAAGTACATTATGAAGAAGAATGTGGAAGAGTTGATAAAATCTATACTCATATGCTTAGGGCCCAAACAGATCATTGTCTGACCTTTTGACCTCCTGTTGTTTTTTGCCTGTCAATCTTCCACCCACGCAATGTCAACCTACTCTGTCTGGACAAACAAATAGACAAATTCACAATCCCACTTAAATTTAAAATAATTCATACTCACCCCTCCACTTTTCCCCCTATTTCATCATATAATATCATACATCTTTCTTTTCTGTGTCCCATGATATTATACAATACTAGTAAAAACTAAAAAAATCACAATTTTACAACATAGGAAATGACTGTCAAAATTCCAACCAAGCAATCTGAAAATTAGCTGGTAAAAGGTGGAGAAAAAGCATGCCCCCCCCCCAACACAGGAGGGAATTTTCTCACCCGTGTTGTTTACATATCTGTGCTCTATAACACCTACTGACAATTTGTTTGTTTTCCTCCAAGAATAGGTACACCTAAATACATATGCATGGTGAAGTCATGTTCTATATTTAGTAACAGTTGTCAGACAATCAATGGTTAGATATGATTGTTTTCATAGCAGGTGAAAATGTGTTGTCCATATATGTTCACACATATTTTGCCGGTTTTCCAGTCTTTCAATAATTATAGTTCTGGAGATAACATTGCATTTTTGCTGTGTGAAGGCAATGTCAAATATTATATTTTATAACTCTAGGCTTTGGATATACAGTTAATATATCATTTAAACGTCTACTACTACCAACAAAGAAAAATATATGTTACTTTATATGTTATTTACAAATATATTATATAATATAGCAAGGAGGTTGATTTTTCACCTCATTGGTTATAGGAATTTTGCTAGTTTGAACACACAAAACCGAAGTCGTGCAACTTTCTAAGTTTCACAGTTAAGCTGGTGGAAAATCCTACATACAAGCCAAATATTTACCCAGTAAGGAATGCTGGTACAGGTTTGTCAATTAGTACGGAACGTGGGGCCGGGTTCAGTCACGGAATATGACATCAGAGCCCAGGAATCCACATACCTACACATGTGTAATTATTTCTGAGCATGAAGACAATTTAGTGAGGCTAAAACATAAAAAATTTGATATGTAATAGTTTCTTATTTTGTAATTAGGGGTGGGTACCTGTTCGGCTCTTTCAGGTCCAGGTCCAGGTCCAGGTCCAGAGGATCAGGTCCAGGTCCGGACCTGTACCTGTACCTGATTCTGGACACCGGAGTATCAGTACCAAATAATTTTTGCTAAATGATCATTGCTAAATGCTTAATGTATAAGTAACCATTACAATTTTTTTTTATTTTTATTTTTTATTTTTTAAATTTATCTTTTTTTAATTTATTTTTTATTTTATTTTATCCTATTTTAATTTTATTCTATCCTATTTTATCCGTTCTATACATTATCAAGCTTCTCCTCTTGTCCTATGGCTACCAGAACCGAATATATTAATACATTAAACTTCCCAACCAATCACATCGCAGGATTTTGTGCACTCGCCCCCTCTAGCGGTTTGGGCCAAATTGCAGGTCCAAATTTGGGAATCCAAGATGGCCGCCGCTCGGCACAGTTCAGAGCCGATTCCCGAACTTTCCTTGTATTTTCCTTGGTATTTTACGCGATTCAAGCAAAGAAAACAAGTTGACCACAAGAACAAAAGAGTAATACAGCCTTGGGAACCAAATGGTCCGTTTTGTTGGGTACTAATTTCTCATTTCGAGTGAAAAATGTGCGGCACAGTGTGACCATGTGCCAGTGATTTTCGGCTTGATCGATCCGAAGCAAACGCAACCTGTAAAGTTCTCTTTTATGATTTCTAGATGACTATTGGTAATGAAAATATGGAGAATATTGTTGCAGAATGAGAGATACGGAAACTAAGGTAAATTTCTTTTATTTTGAGGCTGGATGTTCGTTTTCCTGGCAGGATTCTTGTATCTAGTGATCATCAGTAACTACAAGTTTAAATTTTTGTTCCGGTCCAAAAAACCGGTCCACTGACGTTTCGGTTTTTCGGACCGGACCGATAAAATTTTTGCGGTCCGAACCGGTCCACCTGGACCGGTACCCACCCCTATTTGTAATACAGTATGTATGTAAACTAAAATAAATTATGGAAGCCACAGACAGTACAATTGCAAAACATTTTCAATGGCAAGCAATTGTAAATATAAGTTTAAAGCTATAGTGTGCTCTACCAAACTTTTAACTTTATCATCATTATAGTTTTGTTAAAAACAAGTGGACTAGAACATTTTTTTATTCTCCAATAATTTCCATAATTTATGATGACAACCCTGCACAAAGCAACAGTCACTTTAACTGGAACAAACTTCATTATGTCAGAATTTGAGCCCCCATGGTGCTGACACTGTCATCATTTCTACTTGACCTTGAGTGACCTTACCATTTGTTCTGTCATGGGTGACTGCCTACAGACACATAATAACCTTGATAATGAGGTTTGCTGTATAATGTATTCCTCTGGGAACACATTTAGCATATCATTATTAGGGTCAAGTACAATGATTTTCTTTCAAACTTTTTGGCAAATTTCACGTGATAGTATTGTGCTTTTTTTTGCTGGTGTGTTGAGGTGTTTCTACCAGCTGGCATTACCTCATCCACTCGGCACCTTATATGTAAACACTGTGCAGGGCCTCTGGGCTGGGGGCCAGAATGTACATGACATCACCACAGCACGTATACACACTATATACGGTAAATTCATTCAAAGTTTGCAGCATTTAAATTCCGCAAAAGGTGAAAACTCATAGTTCGCTGAGTCCTCAGATTTGCTGTTAAAACAATTATGTAGTAATGCAATGCAAGACAGAGTGCACATTTGCAGTATCATGAAAAAAAAGGAACATAAAATTACCACTACTATTTTATGATCTACAGTAGAGGGGGTCTGCATGCCTTTTTGTATCATATATTACTTATAATTATAAAGAGAGAAATATAACATCCTTGTTTCTACAAAATGTGTTGAGGTAACAAACATTATGTTACAAACATTTCTGAACTTATATGCTACCAGGGCCTGAAAGAGTTTTGCCTAATACGTAAACCATATTTTGAGACGAATACTCCTAATCATTATTACAACTATAAGACTGATTCAAACAATTCCATCAAAAACTTTTGACGGATAAAACTATTTTCAATCAAAAGAGTGACAGATCATTAATTATTTAACAGGGGAAACAAAATGTGATCAAACCCCCCAACAGACCCCAGATTATACATCCCACTAATAGTATAGACTAAGGTTTGGCAAACATACAGTACATACAGGACCAACTGTCTACAACATGAGAGTTGGATCAGTTACAAACTTAATCCAGCTCATAAATTTTGCAGTACTGGAAATGGGCTGTGGGTCTCTGGAGGGCTGGCAGAAAAACTACTGTTCAATCAAAATGTAGCAACTAGGACTACAGTCTGGTAAAAATCATCCAAGAGTAAACAAAGGGAGCATGCAGCAGAATTAAAACAAAACAGTGCAAGAAGGGGGGAGTACTATGTAATTATAAAAGGTAATTAAACCTAAAAGTGCTAAGACTTAGTAAGAGTGACCTTAATAAGAGTATGTTACTTATCAGGATGACATATCATCATACACCACAACAGGAAAATATTGATACATTATAAATGATACATTTTGTATTTGTGAGGCCATGACTTTAAAAATGGTATATACATGTAGATGGCTTTCTCTGCTTACATGTACATGTAACACCCAGCACTTAGGAAAAAGAGAATGGGAGTTGAACACACAACACTACCAGTGGACTAGCCCCTGCTGTAGTACTTACTTGCACAACTGTGTGTCCCAAGAGTTAGCCTAAAAAAACGGACAATGCTCTATATACATGTATACTGAATGATATAGGAAGGTTCTTTACTAATACATGTACCTGTACTTTAAATGTATAGACTAAGAGATTCTGCACTAACAAAATTATAACTGCTGTAATGTCATGACTTCTATGCCAAGTTAGATGACTGTTTTTCTTGTCCACCCATAGCACACACATGTAGATGACAAATTGTGTTGACTGTCTCTGACACTTCCGTGACTACAGGTGTGACTACAGGTGATACTGTATGTCAGAAGTGATCCATGTCCACCTGTGTCAGGGCTATACCATGTTTTCACAACAAACATGCTGACAATGCTGCAACTACAGAACACTCACAGAACGACAGCTCTGCAAAATTGCTACCTACATGTAAGGTACTGTCATCCAGTATTCAAGCATTTTGCCTTACAAACATAAATATCTGGGCAAAGATTCTATTCTATAATTATAAACTCTACCAATCCCTAGGTTACACGATAAAGAAATAAAACAGCAGTTTAGCTATAATGTAAGTAACTTGTAACCTGAAAACTCATAGTCATAATTTTTACGATAATACTAGTTAGATTGCTTTGGGCAATTCCATTAAAACTTTTGAGGGATAGGCATATTTTTGATACCTAATGATAAATGATCATTATCTATTGGACACAAGATTGGAATCAAAATTGTAAGCAAATCTAATATACTTAGTAATAATTTTGTCAGCCATATTCAAAATATTTTAAGACTAAATGAACTGTTCTTATTCCTTATTTATGTACAATGCAGAAAATGTCTTGCCTCCTTGATACACGTGGTAACATATACAGTATTTCCTCTGCACTCAAGAAACCCACTTTGCTCTTTGTGAGTGTAAAGTGTCACCAGACCATAACCGGGTCAAAGGTTAAGCAGAAGTAATCTCTCTCCACATAAACAGCTGAAACATTTGCTGATAAACACATGTGTGGAGTTCCCTTACTTGGGAAGTCCAAGCCTTGGAGCAGAAATTGGATCTCTAACATCCTTATAAACTACCAACTAGCTCATGGTATCAGCATCTAGTATCAGTACTTTTTTAAAGGCCTGATGTTTTGTCTCATTCTATTTTAGAAGGATGTGGCAGAAAAAGTGGTGAAAATATGGGGGGAAAGCTATTGCAACATCTAAATAAAATAATGGTTTGTTGACGACAATCCAGATAGAACTATACTGTAAATCACAATTTTTTCTGGTACTGCAAACTTATCATTACTGTGAACAAATAATTTGCTTTCTTTTTGCTGCACCTGCCGCCAGTGCGAACGTACAGTTCCATGAACATGTTCATTTTTCTCAGACTGTAAACTTTTGCTACTACAAACATTAAGAGTTAGTAGAAATTCTTCAATCAGTGACTGTATTTAAAGGTAAAAACACGTACCTCCAAATTTTCGGTGTCGACAAACATTACGAGATACTAGTACGGTATACAGTAATCCATCATCAGGAAAAAGTTTTTAAAAACATTGGGAAGAGAAAAACACAATTTTTTCCACACTTGCACAATGTACACATTGTAGCATCCAATCGATGAACATCTATCACTACATCTTTTACTGTCTGATTGCTAAATAAGGTTGGATAATAATTTCTGGGAGTTTTCACATTTACACAACAGGTCTATCTCATCTCATTATCCACTCCCAGCTGTCCTGGTCAACTGCCTCCCTAACCCTGACTACACAAGCACCACTTGGGAGAACCACCCCATAGAGACCCTCATTAGACCACATTTAGCAAAGAGACCACTACACCAGGGGAATTCCCACACTTGTACAAATAAACCTAGAATCTCCTGGTCTTCACCCTAAAGTAAAGAGGTTTGTCCCACTTGTGGCTGTATCATGTCATTCTAGCCATAACAGTGGATGTCTCAGTGTACAAGAATCAAATCTTAATTGTTTTGACAGTATTTTAGAGCCTTTCATACTCATAGCTTGAAGCTCCTTGGAAATAATAAATATTTCTTTTTTGTTAAATTTTAGATTAACACTACTAAGCCTGTACATGTGTTCTTTTATTTTTTAGCTTGCCAATTGCAAGTTGTTGATCCTTTTTTCTGAAATGTCAACAAAGTACATCAAGTAGGAAGTTCATGTCTTGATTTTACAATAAAATAAGTTCACAAGACATTAAATACCATCTTGACTTTTGATGATAATCTTCCATGGCAGACACCTTATGATTATAGCCATTGATGTTGTCAGTCCAAGCCTTACCGGATGCCTTTCCTTGTCATCCCAGTCTTAGGGGACCCCAAAGGAAACAGTTCTTTGAAGATTTGTCTAGTCTGTGTCTCAAAAACTCTACCCAGTGTCTGGATAAGGAACCCTAAGATTAGACTGTGGGCCTTAATAGATCACTTTTCCGTTTCTAGCATTGACGTTCAAAGTCTGATTTGCAAATTCTCTAAGAAAATGTTACTGATATGACTTTTCTTTCTTTAGAAAAATATAGCAAAAATAGGAACTACGTAGGTAGGTACGAGTAGGTAGCCCTGTGGACTTCAAAATGACTGTACAATTGTATGTCAAACCTGATCTATTCAAGCAGATGTTCGAAAGGAAAATTGTAACATAGTACAGTATTTCAAATCTTAGATTTCCAAGAAAGGAAAAGTATAACATACTACAATATTTCAAATCTAAGAAAGAAAAATTGCAACATAATAATATTTTGTAGTATTTCAAATCAAATTCTAAATCTCCAAGCAAGTTTTGTGTGTCACTAAGAAAAACATGGTAGTCAGAAAAGTTTAGTGTTCTCTTCCAATATTTACCAAAAATTTATGCATAAATCTGCATAATTACTGACCTACATTTCAGTACAGTCTTGAGCTGAGGAAATTCCCCAGACAAGCACATTTTCAGCATGAGGGTATAACAAGCCACCTGTGTTTTGGTTAACCACACAGAAGCCATTATTAGACAGTGATCTGGACACTATGGGCATTGGGATAACAAGCCTGGAAAAACACAACAGGATGGACAGAGAGGAAACAGATGGCAGTTGGATGGGCTTGTGTCTTCTCACAAGCCATGAGTAGAGCTGTGTACCTAAACCCACATTTAGGTTCGGGTCCGGATTCAAGTCCAGAGGTTTAGGTTCAGTTCCGGACTTGTAAGTCATAAACCCATGGCATATACAAATTGCATGTTGCCAATCTTGCAATGTTGTTTAGGCAAAACTTTGGCCACAAAACATGGAGGCCGGTACTTGACGATGCCTGAATGCAATGTTTTCTCCATTTTGCAGCAGAGATTTTGCAATCTATGGAAGATATTAGATGGTTTGGAAAGAAAAGGGGTATGTGATGTGTTTTATTTTTTTTGTGATCAAATGATTTTTAATTTAGTCTGGAATCGGTTCTTTAATTTTTACCTTTTTGGTTTTTTTTTACTTGAACCTAAACATTTTTACAAGTCCGGAACCCGTCCGGTGAACCGGTACACAGCACTACCCATGAGAGTATGCGAGACATTTGACTATTCCGTCAGGAACATCTATAGGCAAAATTTTGACTGACCCTCACCCCCTAACTTTGAAATGGGGCAGCCCTCATCGAAATACAGAGCAGCAGCAGTAAGAAAATAAGTTTCGAAACTGTCAATAGTTTCTAACAAAATATAGTTTACATTTATGTAAGATATAAAACTCAAAGTAGATAGACAGGCTAGTCTTCTGTACTTCAGAATAAATGTCATTATAGAAAATAGAAATTGTCTAACAATATCATAAGAAGTAAAAGAAAACCAAACAGACCTTTGTTTAGTTGAAAGAAAAGACATTATGACTGCAGCGTGGAAAAGAAAAACATGTCTGTCTCCCGCTCAAGTTCAGACGACCCTCTGCCAGGAAGTTCAAGTCTAAACATCACACAAACGATGGCAACTATTGGTCGGACATCGCACGACAGTTACTCACTACACTTTCAAACTAGAAACACATGGGATTTTCCTATCCACCTGGCAACATCTATCAATAAAAACTTGTTCACAACAGGATACAGGCTTCTCTATAAATGTGACAATTCTTTGGTATGTCGTGTCAGGTAGAAAATATTTGAGGGGAGGGGCAAGACTGGGTTTAGGAATGGCACACGATACTGGTTTTGGCATCAGTACTACTACGGTAAGGCCACACCAATTTAATTTGTTGGTTCTCAGATTTTTCAGAAAAAATATGAAGCGACAGGGAAAAAAAAAATAATAAAAATAAAAACAGGTCTAGGCATCCTATTAATTATAGGCCCAAATGCTATGATAGGAGCCATGAAGTCAACACAAAAGGCTGGGTTAATATTCAAACAACGAATTTTGAACTTTCAATCAAACCACTGCATTGATAGACAGCAAAACTACAACAACTTTCCTCAACTGCTGGGAGCAAAAGAAGCATTTTTTAGTTTACTCAGAACCAGAATTATTTTTTTTTTTACAAATCAGAAAATAATGAAGAGGCAAATCCGAGAACCAACAAATTAAATTGGTGTGGCCTAATTCTATAGCTAGGAAAGGTCTGGTCAACTTTGTAAACTTCAACGTTACTGGTCCCTACAAATCAGAAGGTGACAATTCTTAGGAATGTGGCCGTTAGGAAATATTTACTTCTAAACCATTTCCAGTTTGCCAGACACTTCCTTCAGTTATAACGGTCAACCGGAGCCTAAACTTTAAACGCATTCCCATGTCTAATGCCTGAAAATTTGTTGTACAGTGGAAGAGTGGTAAAATAGAATATACCATTTGGCTTACAGGTATAATTACAATGCAGAATGTCAATTAGAGTTTACAGATCAGAAGATTTTAGTTTGTTCACCTAAGATTCTTGTCTCTCTGATAAAGAAGACAACTTTTAAGTGACTCAGATCCTCCCAGTGAGAATTGGCCGTACCTTGTTCTGGAATTTCACTGATTCATCGAAACTGTCTGTTTACAAAACTTTATGCCAGATATTCAAGTTCAACAAAAATACATAAAAGTAATGTAAGATGAAAAGGCATGAACTCAACTGCACATGATTGAGGTATGATCGAGGTAAAATTGCATCAAAATACTAGAAGTACTCACCTGAAACCAAATCCCTTTATTTCTACACCACTCCTTCCATTTTGTCCAAATCAAGATTCCCTGTCGTTGTTTCAAATGGAATAGTCCAAGAGGTTTCCGGGGGCAACTGAATGTCTGCTATTTGTATTCCCTACGTAAATGTGGGTCAATACAGAATACAAACACCACTGCTAGATCTACTATACAATCATCATGTACCATCTTTTCACCAAAAATACTCTAATACTGAAGAACACAACAATCTGAAGACTCCAAAGTAATAATTCCTGTGAATTAAAGCTAAATCTTTCAAATTTCATTCTTTATTCAAGCAATGGTGCAAATAAGAGGACGTTTGTTTGGTGAAGGCAAATATTCTTGGCTGCAACTGTATTATTCAAATATGTCTGGGGTCATGCCCTCTATTCATGGCCATTCAAAGCTAGGCTTCTGGTGTGCAGTGTAACAGTTAGGTTATCAATATCATATATAAGGTCATGTTTAAACAAATCACCAGCATATGCCAGGCTTTTTCACCAACCATATCCGTCTTAAATATGATGTTCTGTGTAATCTCCAAGCAGATGTTGGGGACAAAAATTATAACTTGATCTACTACTTTTCTGATGAAATACTCTATACTAGACTGACTGTAGAGTACTATTGGGGAAAAAAAGATAATACTTTCTATCCTAATATCTGCTTGGAAATGGTGGTCTGTAAGTCTAGGGCCTCTAAATGTATGTAAATTGTAATCCAAAATCTGCAGGCAAGTTGGTCTGTGTAAGTTTGTCAATGTCACCAAGAAGGGATTATCCTTTCTGAACATAACTCCGTGATCATGCACATGGTAACCAGCTAGAGGTAGACTACTACTCATCTGGCAGAAATGGAACAAATGTCTGCATTCTTGACAACCATCCAAATCCCCCAGGAATCCAGGCTAAAAATGTGTCTGATGGCAACTGTCCAACAATATTTTGGGTTTGCTAGAACGGTTTCAAATTGTGAAACAGTCAAACCTGTACAAGTGACCACCTCTACATAAGAATACCCTGGCCATTGTGACAATTTTTGTGATTCCTTTGATGATTTTTTTAGACACAAGCATTAGGAATCCTGTCTATAGTGACCACCTGTCCACATGAGACATAGACAATTTACACTGGCCAACTTTTCGGTCTCCTGAGTGGTCTTCTTGAGAAGTTTTGAATGTGTTTCCCTTTCCAATTCTAGAAGCCGGCTATACTTTGTTTCTCAGCCACTAAAATTGTCAGTGTAGTCTGTTGTATGTCCCACAGATGCTTCTGTTTGTAGTTCCCAGTAAATTTGAGATTAAACTAAGTAAAAGGACACTTAGTCAGGACAACAGAGACCTCCCCTTATGTAAACCACCTGTCCAATCTCCATTTGTCTAGTTCTACTAGCAGTAACCTAGACCTAATTCTTGATCTGACCCATTTATTTTTGCCTAAACCTATAAACATTGTGTGTATATACATAGTATATAATCATAGCCTTGCTTTGGATACAGATTCTGTGTCCAAAGCAAATGTATGATTGAATGTGAGACACTTGTGTAAACTGTTTGACTTGTTTGTGAGCAGAGTTCTAAGCAATGTTGTTGGTTTATAAGGAACCTAACTTTTTACCTTTGCCAGGAAGGTTATGTTTGCTTTGGATTTGGAAGGTTTATGTTTTTTTTAGATTTTGGGCCCCTTGGCGGCTTGTTATGGTACTGCAGCTAAACTTCCGGTTTTGATATCTCATGATCGGGACATGCTAGTCTATATATATGACTTTACCCAAAACACTGAGCTTTATCTAATAATTAATATACATGTACATATACATGGATTGTCTTGAAGTTGATAGTAAGTTACTAGATAGGTCTTCTCGAGTCGAGACCTCGAAATGAATAGATTTTGGGCCCCTTGGCGGCTTGTTATGGTACTGCAGCTAAACCTCCGTTTTGATATTTCATGATCAGGACATGCTAGTCTATATATGATTTTACCCAAACACAGCTTTATCTAATAATTAAGCACTCACTGACTGCCAATATATACTTCATTTCCTGTACCATATTCTAACATAAACCCAAACAACCTACAGTAGACATCAAACTGCCCAATTACACTGGAAAATTGCTATAACCATGTCCAACAGTGGTTTAAATCACCCATGATTCCTTTCCTGAGGAAGATTAAATGCTAGAGGTCATTTGGAGGTGACCTCTCCATTCCCATGCCATCACTCTCCTAGAAATTATAGGATAGACTGTTCCTTACCAGCAGGGGGCCAACAATCCACAACAAACAGACAAAACTAACCTATTTTTGGCAAGACATGTCTGGGAGACAAGATTAGAAACAAACAAGAAAGAACAGAGTGAACCAAAGACTAATCTAATTGAAATTCTAAACAATCAGATATAGCATTGGATCTTTAGCAAGTTCTCATGAAGATTTTTGAAAGTTTTTTAGATATAATTATCAGTATTCATATTTTTCATGAAACAGAAGAATCCTTATTAGACAATAGTAAGCTTTCTTTCTCTTCTTTCCATTAGATGATAGCAAGATACAGCATATCATAATCATACATTTTACCTAGGTGAAAAAGCTGCCTAACCCTTCCCTAATCTCCAAGCAGATGTTAGGGTGGAGGATTGCACCCCTTTCTGACTGCTTGGCTTCTGACAATCAGTTAGGGCAAGGAGGTTAAAAAAAAAGGACTGAAAGCAAAACTAGGCAGTCAGAAAAAATTATAACCTTCCTCCCAACTTCTGCTTGAAGATAATTCCCTCCAAAAACCCATCTAAGAGACTAACTGTACCTGGCAACAAGTCAACATGTCCAGGGTATGGTTTATGTAACATCGCCTGATAATCCTACAGCACACTCTTCTCACAGACATATCACATGTGTGGAGTAACTCATCCCAGCAGTTACAACTGCAATTTTACAGTGACCAGGTCTGTCCCTGGCTGAAAAATCTTCCCTCTAAAACAAAACGACAGCTCTGTCCCTCCCTCCTACAATTTACCCTGTCCTGACGCAGTTCTCAAGTATGGATCTGGTTAAAGATTCTGATCGTAATCATTAAAAGGTCATACTGTAACTGTAGGGGCTCTTGAAACACATGTTGAGACAACTTTACAAATGACTTTTACTCGAGTATTTACGTGTAAACTTTCGCACAAAGAACGTAGAGCTATAAACTTTGTGATTTGTTTCGCTTGAGTTTTGGGAGAGGGATTGGGAGAAGTATCATAACCATGGGGAACTGGGCCTATGCTGTGGAATGTAGCGGGTCGAGCGAAAATGTCAAAGGTTCATACTTAATAAGTAGTGTGCATTTTGTTTGAGATTCTTTACGTCTTGTTGCATAGAAAGATTCAACATTCAGGAACCAAGTTGGCTTCCATCCAATAATATATAAAAAACTGTATCAATATGGACAGAGATGGATAAATTATAATGTGCATTTCGAGGATTTTGAAGTTATGTTACTGGAAAGTATAGACAGGGCCTGAGACAGGGCTGGAAATATTTCTATCCTATTTTCTGCGATATTTCCTTCAAAAAACCCTCAATATGAGACAGACATGGATAAATTATCATCTGTTTTCAGGCAGGAGATTTTGAACTAATGTTAGACTGGTCTTAAAATACAATAGATGTATTTTCTTTCTATTCTCTGCAATATTTTGTTAAAAATGCATTTCACTTTTTTTTTTTGCTGGCCAGTTGCAAGTTGTTTATACTTTTTCTGCAATCTCAAAATCTTGTTAGATACAAGACAGAAGTTGTATATGTCTACAGTCTAGTGCTCAAGGCAGAACTTCCAAAACCTGGCCAACTGGAACACACTTGTTCCAACTGCCATAGTTTACAGAAGCTGTGTAATGCATTAGCTTTGCTGGGACTCGCTGTGCCAGCAGACATTCCAGTAAAGGAGTCAAGGGTAGGGGACAACATCTACAAACAAACAGTCTGGTAACCGGGCATACAGAACTGTCAACTATACAGGGAGAACCTGCCAAAATAGATCTGACTTAAAGGAGAAAGAAAGTCTGTTGTGCTAGACTACAGTCGGAAAGAATCATGGAAACAAAACATCAGAATCTGATGATAAAACAAAAATGTCCTTGCATAAAAAAATTTTAAATGATCCTAAAAATAGCTCACGATTTCTATCATTTGTTGATTTTTTTTCCCCTTCTTTCAACCTTGATAATACTCAAGACCTACTAAATTTTGTACTGTCCTAGTATGTAAATGTAAAAGTTGTTTGGTTGGTAAATAATAGTCAAAAACATTTGATTTCATAAATTATGAACAATTTTCAGTACAGTTTTGCCTAATTAGCTTACTTCAACCTGTAAGTATTACGACTGTATATATTGTATATGTACTACTATTCCTAGTATATATCAACTCTCTAGTGGACAGTACATCACAGATTTACAGTGTAATTCTATACCACAGTAGTTACTATCTGTACAATCTTATCTTATCCATATCATACTTGTCCCAGGGACAAAGAGAATATCGATAGCTTTCACCCACACAGCCCTACAGCCAGACACACTTCAAAGTAGGCAGCAGTCGGCACTAACCCCACATTGATTTTTCATTGTCTGTTTTCCGTGGGAATAAGGAGGTTCAAACATTGATTATATTGTACCTCCTTGGTGGGAACTAACACCATATGACAGACCAACAAAGCAGCGTACAATAACATGTACATCATGATCAATGATTGAACTGTTCACCATTCAAAGTAGATTTATGTGTACATGTATTGTTCAAGCCGTGTTAGACAAACATAATGATATAGTGTCAAAACTCAAAATATACAGCAAAATACATATCCAGATGTCTACCTTACTTTAAGTTTAACATTCAAAATGTTTCTAGCATGTTGTTAGGCTCCATATTTATGGATTATTATCGAGAAAAAATATTGGCATGTTTGCAATTTTGCTTCTGAAAACAAGTATACATAAAGATGTTAGGTCCTTCACATAAAATTGTGAAATACAGCGAATCGATGAATAGGAAAACATATGTTTAGTTTTGCTGCATTGTACCCAAACAACCTGAAAAAGCTTTTCCTTTGAGTTTTGTTATTTTTCCTGTAGTGTCCAGACAACCTCCCTAATTCCTCTACAAAGAGTGGGCTAAACTGTATATCACTGTGTAATTATGTGTTAATTCAATCATCGGACACTGGGAGAATGGACCTATGGGCTTTTGTTAATTAACTATGCACTAATTGGCATGAAAACGGATGTATTGTGATGCAGGGCATGGCTGTCAAATTAGCAGTCTCAGCGGCGTGAATGTCACAGGCATTGGCAGCCATGAATAAACCATTGGTGGGTCCAGACAGAAAGAAAACACTACTATACTATAGACAGAAAACCTTTCATTTGCTTCCCCAAGGCTCTTCCTATACGTACAGTCAGATATAAGCCATATTGCCAACAGGATACATTATAAGCCCTTTTCCTGTGTTTTCTATTTTGTATCTACAATACAAGTAAAGTACACAATGGATATCTTTCAATCTAGGAATGTGTATCTTTAACAACACACTACTTGTGTTTTAACTGTGGCAGTTTAAGCAAAGGAGTGGCCACACTTCGTGCTGCACCTATTGTGTGTTGTTCCTTTACCTGGCCACCAGGTGAGTTGTTCACCTGTGTGTTCCGCACCAACAGCCTTGCTCACCTGGAGATTAGAGTCATGATTCACGTGTTTATCTGGACAACAAAGGTGGGAATCACCTCTGTGTACATAGGCCTTTCTACCATCCAGGTCACCGGGAAAATACCTTACCCTGTACCTGATAGTTGTATGTACAATTGCAGTCTTTATAGGTACAGCAGTGTGACCATAGGACTACTGTACTAAAACCTTACTACACACTAACACAGATACATTGTGCCCAAGCCAAGGAATAAAAAAAAACTAATAGACAGCACTTCTTCATTCAAAGGACTTGAATATACCCTCCTTGTTTACTCCAACACTTTTAAATACTTTGCCAACAAGAAAATCTTCTCTTCTGTCCTAATTGAGTCAAATTGTTCCAAAGCAAAGTAAAGAAAGGATATAGAATTCTTCCACATAGTATACTGTTGCAACAAGCTTGTGTGATGTTGTATGTTTGGCCTAGAAACTTGAAATCTAATCTGAGCAATGTTTTATGCAGGAACAGGACTTAGTAAGCTCTAAATCCGACGGGGAAGAATTTAGAAAGTACCAGAATGACATTATGGTCTGCCATTAGTACCGGGGCTGTCCGATACTAATTACTTTTCGCCCGTAGTGCTTGGGAAAATGACGCGACGGTCTAAATCCGCAGAACAGGTAAAACATGCCCGAGGCGCGGTGAAAGATGACATCCGGATCGGTTCAACAATACAAGAGGGCCGGCCTGGAAATGTAATGGCTGGCAGATAAACAATACAACAGACTGACCTGGTTGGCACTGTATGTCTGCCAATCTTAGCAACAACGTTACACTAGACTGAAACAAGCAGCATATTCACCTAGTGAACATTACGGCTGGCTGGAGCAAACACCTTCATAGCAACTTTCCATAAAATGAGAAACAAACATCCTATAATAATACAACAATCAGTGATACTACAAGGCTGTACTACAAAATTATCAGACCTTGAATCTATGCCACTCCCCCAACACACATAGGCATAACAACAACAAAAAGGTCAACTTTGCATATAACAAACTAGTCAACGACTGCCTAATAAGACATATAAAGTACAAACAACAGACACCAACAGACACTCTATGTTTCAAATAGAGAAATAGAGGCAATTAAACCTAAACCTGCTCGGCCAGTAATTTATGACATTACATTGGGCAACATGTCGGTGATAATAATTTATGACTTTGGACTAGAAAAACAGAATCATTGAAATTGCCATTATCTCTTGATATTTGTAGAATTATACAGACCCAAAACCGTTCATCTTCCCTACCATATGTACAGGGTGATTTATATTTGCAGAGGGATCATTTGTCATTATCACCTATCAGCCTTGTCACAGAATCAAACCAAGCTTGGCTGGCTATCACACTATATTCACAGGCTCTAAACAAATAACAACATCACAGCAGAAAACAACATTTTACAGTACACAAGCTTGGGGAGGGGGGCAGAAGGATTTGAATGAAGATTTGGTTACACAATCTAGAAGGTGACAGGAAACAACAACTGCAAACATGTGTTATACAACGTTGTGTTGGAGAAATTTTGTCTAACCAACTTGGTCTAAAAGAGAACGAGCTATTCAAGTTGATAACACCAAAGGAATATCAAATTATTATTAATTACAATATTAAATTCAACACCTTTTTGAGATGAATTGAGATTTGAATGGAGAGTCATCCAATTATGTACAATCACACGGCCCTGGATTGCCCGCATAGGCCGGGAATGACAGTCCGGTAGAGCAACGAGCAGCCTAAACTGGATGGATACCTACCTGGCTGAAAGGATCTACTATCTACTATCTATAACCCTTACACACGTAACGACATCCGGGTCTGGGTTTAGAACCCCTAACGTTTAGATTTCCTGCTTTAAAAAGGTGTCTAGACCTTCGGATCGGTTCAGATTGCAAAGGAAAACACGAAAGGCTGGAGAAACAAACACGAGATTCTTCACGAGTTAGCAAACGTTGGCAAGTCCTTAGGCTCCGTCGCGTTAGAAAATCTCGACGTGCAAAAACCACCTGAAGAATTTGAAAAATAAAAGGACACTTACTTGGAAAATTCAGCGAATATCAAACCAGGCCACTTCTGTGTCCGTTGAAGCTAATACGAGGATCAAACACTGCGGATAATCCAAAGTTTGGCGGGGAAAACCTTCGCGAAGTGTTGATGTTGCTGAAATCAACGAACTCGTTCAGCGGCCATTTTGGGTAATTAGCATAATGTACAAAATGACGTCAACGTTACATCAGTTACAACGGCAAAGAAACATGTTTATTTTTTTACTGTACATGAATGTTTTCTAACGTGTGTTTCTATTTTTGACAAGAATTATACCTTATAATGCACTAAAATAAAATAATAAATCTATTCCTGTAATAAAATTATCCTTTGATTTTAGTGATTTAGTGTGTGGAGATTTAGTTACGTTTGCTGCGGTTGGAATGTTATACTTTTCTATGGGGGAAGATGAACAAACGTATGTATGATATTTCTGACATGTAATATGAAGTTTACTGCTATTTTTTCTCGAAAATTTTAATAAACAGTCAAAACTTATATATTATTTCTACATATCAAACACTTTGCTACACCTTTTGGATTGCTCAAAATAATTTCCTGAACTCCCTTTTATTTTCAATGTACAACTCCCAAGAGCTCTCGCCTTTTCTCGCATGTTCACGCAAGAGAAAGCTTATCTTCGGTTTTCATGATGGCGAGACCTCTGGATTACAGTCGGTGGGATCACATTGAGGTACTTTTCCTTTGTCTATGAATTACATTTTTTTCGTAGAACTATCTCAGGTGATACTTAACATCTTAGAGAATAAGGTGTATTCCTTGGATGAGGGTTGAATTGTCGCATTGGCCTAAAATCGCCTAAAAATTACTGTTGTTTTCGCACCTTGTTCAAAGATATTTTTTTCTCTCGAAACTTCCTCATTTTTCTGAGATCTGTTGTTGCGCATTTGTCAATGTACTCCATAGGGGCTTGCTAAAAAGTTGTGGGAAGGGGGATGCCTATGAATTGCTTGCCTGCTTTGCACGTTACCCGCAGTTGAAATAATAAACATTCACTTTTATGTGAACCTAATTTCAATATTTTAATATTCGTGTACATTATCAGGATTTAAAAACTGTTGGTTACTTAGAGCAAGAAATATATAAATTTGTGTATAGAAATTTTATCCTTGCTGCTTATGCCTTGATTAGAACCCATGGCTTTGTTACACACATTATAAGACAATGGATACTCAGTGGTGTGTTACGCCGAAGGGCAGGTATACTGGCGATGTACAGATACTGATAACTAAGGCATACTGCCCATCTTTGGCAATGCCAACCGCCGCATACATGTAGACCACAGACTAGGTCCCTACATAGAATTATTTCCTAGATATCACAAACGACAATAAATTTGACTTAAACAAACAGCATAACAAAATACAGCCTAAAAAGTATCATCCAATTTCAATCATCTGGTATATACATATTGTAGTTACTTGACTATCCAGTTCATATGCCTTCTAGCCACAAGAATGGTACATAGGTGAAACTGGTTGTGTGGCAGGCTGAATAAAAGTTCTAAACGGGAACTGTGCGGCTCCAGTTGTCTTACTGAGGGACGACTGCATGTGCAAGATGTCGCTCAGCTTGAGGAATGAAATCCCCTCTACTATATACTCAATGTAGTGTATATGTTGATATTCGTTATTGTTGGTTTGTCTTCAGGTATCAGATGATGAAGATGAGACCCACCCTAACGTGGACACCCAGAGTCTGTTCAGATGGCGTCACCAGGCCAGGGTGGAGCGTATGGAGGAACAGAAGAAAGAGAGACAGGACTTCGAAAGGGGCTCACTGGAGTAAGCAGACATTTCTCATACATGTACTTCACATTTCAGTTCATTGTAGTACAGTGTCAGTATTTTAGCTCTTGTCTTTCCATCATTTGCT
This sequence comes from Branchiostoma belcheri, assembly GCF_001625305.1. NCBI lineage: Eukaryota > Metazoa > Chordata > Leptocardii > Amphioxiformes > Branchiostomatidae > Branchiostoma > Branchiostoma belcheri. The sequence continues at coordinate 501,419 of NW_017802658.1, read as the reverse complement.
TCTATAACATCACACATATTTTTCTGTCATTGTAACTGTATCATTTTTTTTGTACTCCTTCTAGTAACAAAAAGAAGCTAGAAGAAACCAGGAAGAAGCTGGAAGACCTGTCAGCTTGTGCAGAGGCGGAGACAAAAGAAGTGAGAAACCATACGTACATATTATTTACTTCAGTGCAAACTTTATGCTGTTATAATAAAGCTATATGCCAGAAACAGTCCAGGGAGGAAGAAAGAGGGGCAGGCAACAGAAAATATTGGACTATAACATCAGAGAATTATACAGCACGACACTAAGTGAAATGTAAAGAAGTTGTGTCTATAAAAATATCAGAATAGAAGAAGTTCTTGTTTCTGGGCTGAACAATTACAACACAGAGACATAATGTATTTGCCAGCAAATGTCAAGTTATTTCTCAATCCTTTATGACAGCAGGTTGAAGCCCAGGTGTTGAAGCTACAGATGGAGATGAGTGAGCTGAAGAAACAGGAGAAAGAGTGGAAACAGAAGGAGGAAGAACTCACTAAGAAGGAAAAGGTAGATCGTTTTTAATTATTATTGCTACAAATACATTTAAGTGTATTTACCGGACCTTGTTACTAATAATTAATGCTCTATCCTCATTTTAAAAAATGGCAAGTTTCAAAATTTGATTTTTTTTTTGTAATTGAAGCATAATGAATGATTTAGGCTACTGTTTTTTTTTTTTTACAGCTGACACCCTGGAATGTGGACACCCTCAGTAAAGACAAGTGGGAGAAAACAGTAAGTGTGCTGAGTTACACTTACTTTTACTTTCAACAAAAATGTACCTGGTTGTCCATCTTAATATACAGCAGTGTGAATGTATGATACACAGTAGAAAGGTAACATTTGCAAAGCAAATGCATAATGTTTACCTTCGCGTAGGTCTGCCTGTTAATTCTTTACTCAAACACATTCATATATATGGCCAGACAGGAGTCTAAATCCCTCCTGCTATAAAATTACAACATGATGTAACCCAACACCAGTTACCATGGTGACAGTCATCTGGTTCAGGTCATTGACCTTTTTGGTTGGAGAAGAAGAGGAGGAAACTGAGCAAAAACAGTATGTTTTCCTTCTGTAAACATGATTAGAATTGGGATTGTTTCAATGAAAAACCCAAAATATTGCAAGGAACTCAACTAAGCCCTTAATAGTAAGACCGTCTTTAGTTGTACATGTACATGATGTACTACACATACTAACAACAGTGTCTTATCCCAGGTCATAAATAAGAAACCTGCCAAGAAGGCAGAAGCTACAGAGGAGGAGAAGGAGGAGATGCAGAGAACGTTTGTGGAGAAGAATGAGAAGCTGTGTAAGAAGTTTGGGATGTTTAAGAAGTACGATGACTCCATGCAGTTCCTTACTGACCACCCAGAGCTGGTGTGTGATGAGTGTGCTAACTACCTGGCCATCTGGTGTATCAACCTGCAGGTAGAGGAGGTGAGGAGGCTGGCTTTTTTTGGCAATGCCTCAGGAGTTGTTATTACTTCTGGGTACAGAAGTTTGTCCGGAAAGAGTAGATTGACAGCACGTGGGTGGGGGAAGATTGACGGGCAGGAGGCCAACAGGTCACAAAAAACCCAAGAAAGTATGAAATGTCTAATCTTTTGTTTCATTATGTTTCCAAAGTAGAGTGTAATCTTAGGAATATTAGGTCAGAAAGTCTCTGAATCTGTAGCAATTTAAGTAAGTTTTTTTGTCAACTTTTCTATGCCCTTTTAAACCTTTTTACTCAAACAATGGCTGTCATGTTTTTCAACAAAGTTACAAGTAAATACAACTGTCATGTGCTTTACATGAAAACTTATACAGATGATATTCACACAATGTACATCTTCAGTCAGATTGATGATACCAAATGTTCCCACAGAAAACTGCCCTGATGGACCAAGTCGCCCACCAGACTATTATCATGCAGTACATCCTGGAGTTAGCCAAGAGCCTGGACGCAGACCCCAGGGCGTGTGTCAAGCCTTTCTTCTCAAGGTAGGGCTTTTATTATATAGCCTGGGACCAGGGCTTCTTAGGTTTAACTTATTACAAAGAATAATGTGTCCTCATTTTATCATGTTTTAAAGTGTTAATCTATTAGAATCAAAACTGTTCTTTTTTGCAAGAAATCATGTACCAAATCACTAGATATAGATCCATTGTGGGGTCGTGTGGCGCAGTCGGTAGCGCGTTCGGCTCACACCCCAGAGGTTGTGGGTTCGAACCCTGCCCATGTCACCGATCTTGTGCCCTTGGGAAAGGCACTTTACACGACTTTCCTCACTTCACTCAGGTGAAAATGAGTACCTAGCTTCGGTTAGGGACGTCCCTCGGATAGGACGTTAAATGGAGGTCCCGTGTTTGGGAGAGCCACACCCCATGCACGTTAAAGAACCCACCGCACTTATCGAAAAGAGTAGGGGATCTTCCCGGTGTGAGTGGTTCAAAACTTACAGTCTGGTCTTACGCAGCTTGTACATGTGCGCACATGTACAAAACTGGTGTGTTACGCCTGAAGGCGGTTTACCGGTTATGCGAAACAAACAAACAAACATTTTGGGGGCCATTTTAGGAAGTAGCAGTAATGCATTTTTTATTTGATTTTTTTTTCTTTTTTCCTTGTGTAGAATCAAAACAGCAGACAAGCAGTATACAGATGCTTTCAACGATGAGCTTGACTCCTTCAAAACCAGAGTGAGAGGCCGTGCAGAGGCACGCATTGAGAGAGCAATGAAGGAAGCGGAAGAGGTGTAGTATGAAATCACTTACCCTTTATTGTATGCACATTGATGTCTAGCAGTCAACCTTATATACATGTAATTCCTTTTATTTGCACTTTTGCCTCTTAATTGTACAAACTCTTAAACTCGGTTAGTTACAAAATTATTTCCTTTATCCGCAGGAGGAGAGACAGAAGAGATTGGGACCAGGAGGCCTGGATCCTGTTGAAGTCTTTGAGTCCCTTCCACAGGTACATTTTGTACTTTTCTTTCAAAGACATTTGAGTTTATGAGATGTCAGCAAGAAAGTTTTAGATTAAGTTTTATTGAGGTAGACATGTAAAATTTGTCAGTGGTTAGGCCAGCAAACAAAAGATTGAGAGGTCACAGGTTCGATCCCTGGCATTCTTGGCAAGAATTTGTGTTGTAAAAAAGGCACTTTCACAATCCTATAAAATGAGTGCATGATAGTCACGACTGTGTTTGTTGAGGTAAAAAGCGGTGGAAGGAGAGGGATGGGCTCTGCCTTTGAGTACCATGCTCTAGACACAGTGGGATAAAAACACATCGCCCCTACGGCCTCAAAAGGCTATGGGACTACCTTTACATTTTTTACCAAAATGTGATGACAGTTTATAACACTTTTCCCCCAGGTGTTGAAAGACTGTTTTGAGAAGCAGGACATCCCCATGTTACAGAAGGCCATCACTGAACTGCCTGAAGAGGATGCCAGGTATGTACCCTTTTCTTGACTCCTCAAAGATGCAGCCAATCTTTTTGTTTGTCATTGTTCTTCGTTCTCAAACATGTAGGTGGAATACATCTCAATGCATAGTTACCTAGTCATTTTATGTAAACTTTGTTAAAGCTTTGATAAGTCCATAACATTGTGAAAACAGTCACATTGATGTTAAAACCTGATGCATGGTGGTCACCCTACTTGTTTCTCAGTCCCACTCTATTATTAGTACATGTATTTCACAAAAATGTAATGAATTTTCAACTATTGATGCATGTTGTACAGGTACCGGTACCTTATTTTCATACCAGTGGAAATGGCTATGTAGCTACAGTTCCTCCACTACTATTGCAACTAGAAAAGTGACACCAGGCAAAATTTTAAAGCCACTATTTGATCTTTCTTGTATTGAATCTGACTGATTTTTCTTCCCAAGACATCACATAGACAGGTGTATCAAGTCAGGACTGTGGGTCCCCCAGGACACAACAACAACAACAACAACAACAACAACAACAACACCTCCTCCCACAGAACACAGATTTCCCACCAAGGTCCCCGACGAGAACACAGACACGGTTTTACGGCGGAGAAAAGCGACGGAGGACGGCGACAACAAAACAGACAGCGAACAGGAGGAAGAAGACGATAGTCCAGATGACGAGAAGCCCCCGGGGTGGCAGTGTCGTGTTCAGTAGTGACTGGCGGTGGTTTCCATGACAGCAGATTGTTTCATTTCTACGTCGCACTTTAAACAGTTTAGAATTTCTCAGTCCAACCTCCAAGCTATTTTCTGAGCAGTTTGGATGAAAAGAAATAGTGTACAAGTGTAGATACTCAGAAGTGTAGTTTACTGTATGTTAACTAGATTTTAATCAAGGATTTTAACGGCTTGCACTAGCCTGGAATCTACACCCTTGCTTCATGGAAACCACCGGTATTGGTCATTTTAATTTTTCGTTTTATTTCAACAAAATTTGACTCTAAAGCCCTTTCTGTTTTGTCCTTCTAGATACCACAACAGCCTCCAAGATGAAAAGGAAATCTTGCTCTTTTTTTCTTCCCAAGATGAAACTTTTAAAAGGTAATCTTGTTCCCTTCATAGATACCACATGAAGCGATGTGTAGATTCAGGCCTGTGGGTGCCAAACGCAAACGACAACAAACCAACGGAAGAAAAACCAGCAGAAGAGGAAGAAGAGGTGTACGAAAAAGTCCCTGATGATGACGTAGACTAAAGTTTAAAAACCTAGTGGAATTGTTACAATGAGATGTAGAGTTAAAACGTGTGTGGTCACTACCACCTTCGAGGTATAGATTGTTTATTTTGTAAGAAGTGTGAAAGAGGTACATGTATGTGTATAGGTCACTCTCTCTGATACAAGCCTACATGTAAGTACAATATGTACAAGTACTTAAACTGTCTGCTTATTATTGAATTGTAAACATAAACAAAACAGGTTATAGGGCAGATGTAACCTCCTTGGTAACAGTAAGAAATCTAGATGTATTACATTAGTTTTATAGATTACAGTATAATGCATATATGGAAAATGTTGCTCTGAATAGATTAATGTACATGTAGTTGACGATTGTCACAAAAACAAGGGTCGTTTCAATAGTACATCACTGTAAAATTTGACTGCTAGAAGGTATACATTTGTTTAGATTAATAGAAACTAGAATCGTTTTCCCCGTATTGAGAATTCTGTATACAAAGAATTAAACAGAACGCCGTTACATGTATTTTAAGTTTTTTTGATAAATGCTGTAGTTGACATGGGGTACAGTTTGGTTGTGACGTTATAGGTAAGTTGTCAATGTCGTTAAGCAATTATTCTTTCGTAACTTGCAGACAAATAAAACATACTTAAACATGTAGTTTAAGTTGTCAATGGAGCCTGGTCAATGTGATCATTATTGCCATACTGGTGGTAGCCCACTGACATTTTTAAAATCAGTATTGCGTTGTAGACACTCTATAAACTCGGTCCGCTGAATCATACACAACATTACAAAGCACCCACTTCATTCTAACTCAGTACACTGAATCATACACTTAACACAAACTATGAACTCAAGCAAGCAAGCCAGTTAGTGAACCTATGTCCAGTGGTGCTGGAAGCGAAGTGCATCACCATGCATATTCAACTGATTCCGACAGGGGGCGCTAGTGCACTGCCACTTGTTGAGGTACTGTTACTCCAAGACGGAGGTGCAGACAAGACGATTCGATGATCTCATAATCTCCCCAACAATAAAAATCATTCGCCAAACCAGCAAGCCAGTGCTCATGTGTCCGCGGATGCTGAAACAAGTTACTTTATCTTGCATATTGAATTGATTCCAATAGGTGGCGCTCGTATGCTGCCCATCGTTCAAAATTTGATGACCTTTGATGGTTCACTGACAGAGAGGCACTTACATCTCTTCTGCCCTGGTGCGTTGCTGCCTTGACCAAACAAATTATTATTCACCGTTATGGCACAAATTGTGTGTACATGCATTTCTTTTAATCAAGCAGGAATTTAAACCTCATCACACCGGAGACAGTTAGCCTGCAGCTGGGTACCATCCTTGTTAGTTTATGTCCGCTCCAACAGTCACTATCCACTATCCGAACGGAGGTATACTACTCTCCAAGCAGAGGTAGGGTCGCTCGGTATTTTGGCAGTATTTTCGCGTTTTTAATACGTCTTTCTACTTTTACGGTTTTTTTTTTGGGTCTTCCTCCCCTTAGGGAGAATAAATACCGAAATTACTGCCAAAATACCGAGCGACCCTACCTCTGCTTGGAGAGTAGCACAGACACACCTAATTGCCATGTGAAAGGGCTTTTGTATGTCTCTACAATGCACCAACATGCATTACTGTACATAGTTAACTTGACCAAAATAGTGGAAACGTTCAGGTGCGTGAAGTGGTCATTTGGGTCCTTTTAGTGAGTGTTTTAAGTTGTTTATATGAGAATTATTTAACACTTAGTAGTACTAAACAGCGAACCTGGCTTTTGTTAACTTTGCAAACGTGAAAGAGGGAAGTAGTGGTTCAGAAAAAAACAATTGTGTGTAAAAGAAATGTTTGTTCTCGTTTTTTTACACAAAGATGAAGCAAAACAAACCTTTTTTGCAAAGGGAACAGTGGTTTATTTGGCTGGGATTCATACATATTGACACATCTTTCTTATAAAGAAGAAGTTTTCAATGTCTTTATGTCCATCATTTGTTACTTAAACAACTGGATAGATTTTAGAAAACTCTCAGACATTTCACTACCTTTCGTCAGTCAGTCATGAAAAGTAGTGGATACTACTTGAAATGTCTGACAGTTTTTGAAAATCTATCTACCGTGTAATATTAATGCTTGTATATTGTGTATCTCATTCGATCCTTGGATGTCTAACCTTCATTGACAAGTATTGATTAATTGTACATATTTTCTGTGTTTCCCTCAGGATGGATTCCATGTGTTCAGGTTTGCTGGTCCTACTGGTGACCCTGAGTGCTGTGTCAGCAGCTGAGCTGGTACAGTACGGACAGTGCTCCCTCAACTTCACAGACGACAAGATCATCAACCTGAGGAAGTCTAAGGAGCTGGGCGGGGCTGTCTTCCTTAGCTCCTTCTCCTCAGACAGTCTGGAGGACTGTTCTCATAGCTGTTGTGACGACACTGCAGGTGAGACATACACACCTGCCTCAAGCCTTAAGCCCCTGTCGCACTTTCACGAACTTCAGACAAATTCGTTTCCCAACACCAGCTGAACAGGTTGGCTGGTGTTCGAGAGTACTAGTACTCTGACCAGATTTAGGCCATGCTTACCTTTCTATATATGACTTATAAAACAAATTTGAGTTAAATTGGAGCCAAGTTTGATCCCTGAACACGCCCTGAACACTGCTGACTTACTCCAGGATTTTTGGCAGGTGTTTTGCAGACTTACGGTCAAAAACCAACCGTGTTCAAACGTACCAAATGCCTCATGAATGTTTTAAACATTTTAAAACATTCGGCTAACACCTCATGTTATATATATATATATATATATATATA
>NW_017802658.1:421431-493866 GCF_001625305.1 Branchiostoma belcheri | reverse complement strand
GTAAGGGAGGAAGACCAAAAAAAACCGTAAAAGTAGAAAGACGTATTAAAAACGCGAAAATACTGCCAAAATACCGAGCGACCCTACCTCTGCTTGGAGAGTAGACGTATACGTATACTAACCAGGATGACACGTATCCTAGATATCTAACATTGGGTAAAGAAGAGCTTTTCTTACTCTCCAAGCAAAGGTTGTGGGGGAATGATCGTTACCTTTTTATACATGGCCGTTTTTTTGTCTGTGTGTGTTTTTTTTTTATCGCTACCCCCACCAACTGTCTTTTTGACACCGAAAGGGATCTGCTTGGAGATTAAGCTTTTCTGTCATGTAACTGCATGTAATTCATACCGACCAACAGACCACAGAGCATGTCTATGTATTCAAGACTTCAGGACTCTACAAAGCAAACAGTTCCACATTCTTCTGAACACTTTATTGTGTTGGAATAACAACGTCCAAAATGTAGCTATATATAGACACTGTTACTGGGGGCTCGCCGGGGGCGTCGTCCACGTTCTCGCTCTTGATTGGCTAAAATCGGCAACACACCCACAAATCTGATTGGCCGAAATGATAACGCGTGTGTACAGCTGATGGAAACAACAAATGTCAATGTTTTTGTGGTGAGTTAATTAAAGCTTGTCAAACCGGATTTGGTGCCTACATGCCGCCGTATAGATGGAATAACGTGAAAGTTACCTATACAATTGCCACTGCGGTAGTCAAGGAACTTATGCAGAATAGCAGAAATAGTGGTAACGTTACATGTAGTGTGGGAAACGTAGTCAAAAAAACAGTGTTATTGACCATACCGTACTGTTACGATTCAAGCATCCGAGACGTGACACAGCAAAACTTCTGAAGGAGGCATAAGAGGGGCCCTGCACGGCTACTTAGTTGAATAAGTTTAAGAGAGCAACGGTTTGTTGAATTGAAATGCTTGGTAAAAGTTTTTGGTTATTTTAGGCATAGTTTTGTAACTTTGGTCCCAAAATAAAGTCACGTTTGCATAGTTCTTTTTTTTTTTCTGAAAAGAGTCGTGATATGTTCCATTCCTGTCGAACCGCTCTGTGACGTCACCATCATGACGTCACCAAGACTGGTCTCGTACGTCAGTGTTTACCTTTTGGCTTTTAAATATTCTAAAACAAGTATTCTCGTCCCCAGGCACCTGAAGAATAGCCCAAATAGTAGTATTGGACAAGCCCAATGTGTAATTATATATATTATTTCATTGCTTCTAAATGTTGTTCAGAGTTTTAGATTTTTAAGTACTATTTTCAAAAGCTTCTCCGTTAGATATACATGTTTTTTTACTATTGTAGTTGCGATTTTTGAACTGGAATACCCACAGACACTTGTTGCAGGTTGCAGCTGTTACTGTCTGTTGTTATGTCGGATAAAAATAAATGCCACATGAGACACATGTGTGACCCGGATCGGTTTGTTTTGGTCCTGCAGCACAGTCCCTCACGAGGCACGGCATGTGGACGGCGTCATGACCCCTAACATACATCCACTATGATCTAGTTCATGAGTCAAGTAAAGCATACTTCAAATGTCAAGTATAAAACATTCAGAGACAGTACGTGAGCCCTAGCCCAGCTACGTGAGCCCTACCGAGCGAGGAATTTACACTAGCTGGCTCTACAGTCTACGTAAGGGTCGTCTGGTGCCATCCTCCGTACGGAGTTTGGAACAGGAGAACCAAACGGAGGATGGCACCCTAGCTGAAGACAATATCAACGTTTTCTTCCGTCGAATTCGAAGTGTAATGTTCAATTGTATATGGCTAAACGGCGGGATAGCCAACTACTCACAACGGGGACATGTCAAATTCTGCATTTTTGCAGATCATCTTTTACTTTGGGCTTTCCCCTTCGATCGTATTATCGATATTTATAAACATGTTGTAGCTTATACATAATGTCAAACATGAAACGTGTTATCTTCTGTCAAAGTTGTTGTGGAGGAGGATGACAATAAGGGTCATCTGTGACCCAGATTGTTTTGTTTTGGTTGTATCTCATGGTTCGTCACGGGACATGGAATGTAGCAGATGGCAATATTAATAGAGCTTATTCACCACACGTCATCATGACGTCACGACCCCTCATGTCCCGTGCGACGCCATTTTGGGGCTACAGCGCCTACAGCGAGTTTCCAAGCATTGAAATGGCCGACAAACGTTAGGTAAACTGTCCTTTGTCCTATTACACGAAGAGTTTACCACCACTCATACCTCTCGTTACTGGAACAAAATAAAATCTGTTGGGATTGACCCGTTTTTGTTGAGTTTTGATCAGTCTGAGATCGAGACGGCGTCTACCGCCAGCGGAGTCCATTGACGCGACTTAGCTTCGTATTTGGTACTGGGCCGAAGTTTTTACACACAACATCGGTTCAAACCCTCTAAGAGTCTGGAAGCGTTGTATCAGGATGTGTAGAGAGTGTTGTGGGACATGCAGTTGCGTGGTGACAAGTACGTTGTAGTCGGGATACGCAAAAGGTCGCTATTTTGGAACAGCCCCGGACTGTGTCTGGATAATAACAAACAAATGCGGGGCCATCGGCCGCCATCCTCAGTCCGCACTGCCGCGACTGTGGCTGGACAAGGTGAGTGTTACAAGTTGCCAGTGCCCAGTTCTACATGGACATTTACCACAGAGTAAAGGGACAGGTAGCTCCGAGTCCAACATTTTACCGTGTTCATGGCTACCCACGTTTAAATCTACATGTACATGTACAGCCCCGTACGCCGCGCCAGGATTAAACACACCGATTTCTGATCAGCAAAGAAAGACTGAAAAGCCAATCTTGACAACATGAAAAGTGGACACGGAGCCAGAACAACCCCAAGGACAATGTTACTAACAAGAAGAGTGTCCAAAACGTAGATTGTGGCCCAAAATACACAATAGTATCGCCAAGAGTTTGCATAGCATTGCATAGCGATAGCCCCAAAATGGCGGACGCCAGGGGGAGAGTCACGTGACAATCTGTGGTGAATAAGCCCTATAGAAACATTTTCTCCATTCGAACGATGTGAGAGCTCACCAGCCTAGTAATCTGTAACTACTGGAGCTGCCCAGGATGTAGTCAGTTGATCACTATCACACCAGCTCACTCTCTTTCATTTCTGAAAAAGCCTTACGATAACTTGTAAGCTTCATAAGCTCAGGTGTATTATGTTGTCATGTGTTCCACACACTGCATACAAACAAGGAGACGAAGACTTTCCCGATACAAGCGTCAGAACCTACGTAATAGACTCGTCCCGTGTTAATCACCCCCCTCCCCAACAGGTTGTGACCTTTTGGGGGGGAAGGGCGCGTGTAAAGATCAATAAGTCAACATAACAACGGAGCCTCAAGGACACATTCTACACATGGTCACTTTCCTTGTGAGAATTATATGATAAGAGAAGCTGACATATGTACTATTATAACATTACTACAGATATAAAACTTTAGATGTTCACATTCAGTATGGAATGACAGGCAAATCATAGTTTGCTAATCCGAACGTTACAATCACAATGAGTTGACAGAAAATCGAACAACCTGTTTTCTTGGTACGGAAGCGGGAATGTACGTTACGTGTTTTGAGGCTTTGTTGATTTCGCCCCGAGCGCCACTGGTATTGTTTTGATTCACATCTGTTGACATCATGAGGTGTTTAGTCCGAGTCACGGGTTCGATTCCCGGTCCCATGACTAGTAAACAGCTTGTCGCTGGCGGAGAACAGGATTATGACGTCATAAACATATAAATTATGTGGGCTGTCGGGAGGCGTTGGCCGTATAACGAACTCTGATTGGTCTATTTTCTGACACACCTTCAAAATAAGGGGCTCTGATTGGTCACACAGTCCTTACGTCAGCCACCTAGCCAGTTGCCAAATAAGGATGCATAATTGGAGGTGGTGGCCGCGGATCGTCATGTGATTGGCTGCCTGTGACACACCTACCAAATTCAGCGCTGTGATTGGTCAGGAGATAATCACACCCTCGTCACGCCAGTGCACGTAGCCCCACAGCCGACCGAAAAGCAGTTATATTTCCAGCGGGTCCAGCACCAAAAAGCAGGTATTTATGCTCTCCTCTTGCTACCTTTTCCTAATAATTTCTGCCAGACTACTACCTGAGGTACATTTCTACCACTGTGTGTAAGTAGATCGTATTTTGGTCGGTTTCTACCGGTGAATTTGTCGTTGTTTGCCCGGGCGCCGGTTGTGCGGCGCTCGCCACCGGTTGGCACCAGCGCGCCCAAGGTTGCGCCGCGGTTGCATCATCTTTTCCTATGGGCATCTTTTTTCCCCTGTATATGCCTTTCTAGCCGCTTCTTGGTGGAATATTCCACAAGAAATCATTCTAAACTGCAATATGATCATTTCCGAAATTAATTGCGTGGTTTTGTGTAATTTTTTTGCGCCTTGTTCTAGAACCTATTCGGCCCGGTGGCTGGCTACGCATAATTGCGCAGCTAAATGTTCTTTCAGAAAATTTACTTTGCACAATTCACTTCTTGTCATTCAATCGTGTACAGCGCTGTTATTTTTGAAGGGTTTTAGACCAACGGCTGTGGGAACTAAAACCAACGGCTGTGGGGAGGGGCATTGTTGTTTTCTCATATTTCTTTGGGCGTCTGTCCAAAACAACACGGCTAGCGCGAAGTGGCTTGCATGCGGCTCATGATCTCAGTATGACTGATAGTCTAGCTTCGGGGGCCCGTGGGTGTTTTTTTTTCGTGGAACTCGTGGCAACTAAACACTGGTTTCCGTCCTGTGTCCAACTAGGGCAAACCGTCAACCAGGAAACATGACTCAGTACTCGCCTGATCCCATTCTTTTGTCGTTTTCGTCACCGATAAACAATTGTTAGAAGTGTTTTTTTTTCGCGGAGTGAGTTTTGTTGGGTCATACTTTGGGCGCGGTTTAAATCGGTCGACTGGAAGTCTTTTTAGGTGTGCCCGTATGCAAATAAAAGGTGGAAATAATTAGGGGCACTGTTGGGTGGCTGGGTCGAACATCTAGGGACCTTTTTAGATGCAGCAATTGATAAGGATAAGAGGGAAAAAAGGTAGGAACTAAGGAAGAGAGAATTTACATGTGCTTTATTACTTTACAGCGATGGTTTATGACTAGTGACATCTCTATAGATGACACTGCACAGAAAGCCCAGGGCTAGTGGCGTGTTGCATCATCCTACATTTTTCTGCGGTCGCTCCTATAATTTGCCAGTTGAGTGGAGACAAAATCAAGTTTAAATTATACACACTACATCGGATCATTTGTTTGCTTTTTTCTTATTATCATACTAGTCAGACAAGCTTCAGACAGTATTCACACTGTTTTCCGTCATGTTTGTCATTTGATATGTAACATGAGACTTGTGGCGACCTCCCGAATATCGGACCTTGACGTAGTTATTTCCAGAAACGGTCTGCAGATCTCGCCCGAGCCGGTTTTTATGGTCAGGGTAGTGACGTGCGTTCGGTACGCTGGTTTGAACGAGGGTACAGCTTATAAGATCGAAGATATTTGGTGCTCGAACTTCAGTTGAACAAATTGAAGGTAAGAGTTAAGTAGAGTAATATCTTCTATCATGTAGGCAAGGAGTTTCTTTATGCGTAATCTTGCGCTGTTATTTTTTTTCATCGTTTTTCTCAGTGCAATTTTGTTTCATTTAGGCAGCCGCAGCCACCAACCTACTTACGATAATCCTACTCGCTTTTCACCGGTGTAATTTGATTTCGCCATGGAAAATGTCATCTCTACTCTAGATCGAAAGACAACGCGTAGGTGGTCCAAAGCTTATGAACGGAAAAACAGAAAATAGCTGTGCGCCATGATTTTATCTTGATTTTCAAAAGATTGCACGAAAGGCAGGCAATTAGGTGCAAATCTGTGGGTGTTACTTTTGGGAATTATCCCCGTTTTCTACAGAGTCCATCAATTTGCCACTGCATTGGCTTGTAAATCTGCAGTAATGACTGCAATTATCCCACTGATCGTGCCCAACGAGTTGAAGTGGCTCTAGCAAGTGGATAGATGAATGATAAACAAGAAACGCTGCGCACGTAGTGCATGTACAAGGCACTGCCTGTAACTAGCTTTATACTTCCAAGATGATTGCTAGTCGCTCCGAACATTATGACGGCAATATTCGTAAAACTGTACCTAAATAGACCTGTCTTACTGAATCTTATAAACTTTATAATGGACTCAAACTCGTACCTACTGGGCTAGTTCTCAATGCTACCCCAGATTTCTAGACTCTTTCTAAATGAGATTTTGTTTGAGGCTTTACTTGTGCTCAGATCGGCCTGCTGGCCACTTTTTAGTCTTTATTGGGGTCATGAGGAAAGAGGTAGACAAAATATAAACACCGCAGCAGCATTCTTTTGGTTTGAAGGCGGGGCGGGTCCGAGTGGTTTCATCATCCAAGTAGGCAGCATGATCCAGCATGTACTGCCGCGTGTGTCCTAGATATTTCTAGGTCAGTGTACTGCGGTAACCGGTGCAGTCTTTTATCTGATCCTGTTGGTTTGTGTCGGAATGCGTCTTTGGCGCGGGTCAGAGGATTGTAGCTACCGTAATAACAGTAACCGTCACTGTTTTTGAAAATGTATAAGTTGCTCTACCAAAAGACTAGGCAACTTTTCAAAAACCGTTGAAAACAAATCCTATTTGCTTTTCTGATGACAAAAAGTAGGCATTCTAGATTCTAGATACTGTTACACTGCACCCCCCAAAAATGGAAAACTTTGGTAAGAACAGTATCTAGCATTGATTTTTTTTCATTGGTAGTTGAATGTTGAAAATCCCTCAGTCCTTCAATAGGTTTGCACCTGTTGTCCAAATGGTGAGACATGACGTCATTGTTGCCATGGAGAATCGAATCAAATATCGTCTGACAGAATGAGGTCGACTGATTATGGCAGGTACATGTATTACCACATGTTATGGCGCGAAACGAAATCGTCCCATCCAACCTGTTTTAATCCAAGGAAATTTCAAGATACGAGCCCCGGTGGAGCTGTTCACTGTTCATCTGTAAATTTTCCTGACGACGCCATCGCAATTTGCGAAGTCAGTTTGATTTCTTACAATCAAGTGATGTACCTGTACATGTGTTTCTTGTATAGGCTAAGACTGAAACATCCTCTCCCGTGTATCTAAGCTGACGTATGGCGTTTTCCCACATATACCTTTGATTTGAAGGGTCGCATGTCAGAAAACGTGACAGTCTTCACAACATCTGCTTGGAGATCATCACTAGGGACACTGGAAGATTGAGTAACGCCCCCGGCGGCCAAATGGTGTACTGCAGGCACAATATCAGGGTCATTGCCCTCCCCTTCACCCCTCGCTTTCTACCATTTTTGCTGACAGCGACATAGACCTCATATCTTGTTAGTTTAATGCTGTCATGAACCCTGGGAGGTCAGCGGAAATTTCCTTTAATCAGCCACCTGTCATCAACTCTCTGTTAGCGAATCTGGGCGGGAATGTTTACTCAAACCTTTGTCTCCGATCAGGCGATCACTGGACTTTGGTCGCCACTTCCATAAACAGGCGCAATCAAATGGATTTGGGTTTACTTTAGTACAAGCGTTACATCACGTCACAGGAACAGGTTGTTGACCTTCTGAGAACTGCAATACCTACCGGTCCGATAGGCGGCGCTAGGCGGCGCTGCTATCGTCACATAGCGATTTGGCACAGTGTGTTTTAGAATATGGTACGTTTTCTAATCAATTCTACACAAATCTTGTTTCTAACCTGACACAACTCTGTTTCTGCAGGATTATGGTTCGAAGCTTTACCGTCTGTCTTCTCTGCAATATAAGTGATACCGCTAGACGGAGCAAACGCGTTCAGCCTTCAAGAACACAACAACGTTCTACCTTATAACGAAAGCTCAAACTTTCTGGTGAGTTGCGTTGGATTTTTACAGTATCTCACAACTTCGAATTCTTTTTTTACAGCTTTAGTCTGGAACATGTCTCTTTGATGTATTCTTATTGTTACTGCAGAAGTGTGAGGAAAATACTTCTTGAATTTCAGGGCAATTTGGCCAACAGATTGAAGTTGAATTTTGTATCCCCATTTCCAGTACAAAACACAGTTCGTGCAATTGCATCTCTACCTCAACTGTCGCAAAAGGTGAAAAAGCTACAGCTTCTCAACTAGTCTACTAATCGAAGCACCAGCGTCGTGTGAAACCATGGGCATCGGATTCAAGCCACTGGACCAGCCCCCTACGGTCGGGGTGCGGTTCCTGAGCGCAGGGTTTGCCGCCTGTATAGCTGACAGCATCACGTTTCCATTGGACACGGCGAAAGTTCGTCTGCAGGTAAGGAAATGGCTGTTATGACTTAAGATTAAAGTGATATCAACCTCACCGAAAACCTACCATAAGAAAAGAAAAAAAAAAACGATCAGCAGGGAACTAATTCGCTTAACTTGCTAAAGTTAATCCACTTGAAAAAAGATATGGAAAAAAATGAACATGAAATGGTGCCGAATATGCTTCAAACTTTGAAAGGACTCTTGAAAAAGTTGTTTCTTTGCTGCTAGCGCTTCATACAGCTCGGTGAGGTTGATACACGTTTATAACATGTCACGATAGAGAACAATTTGGCCTGCTAGCTATAGCCACATGATGCAAAGGTATTGGACCAGTGTTTCCGCATGCTCTGCTTGGTTGCTGCATGGTAGGTATACGCACCAAGGATGACACCAGACTGTGCACTCATCTCTCGACATTTCTAGAAAAGAAAACCCACAATAACTGGAACAGATTTGTTATTTATACCACTATATATTGTGCTTGGCAACTACAGATTTATTTTTTTTTTTTTTTTTATTTATTTGGCTTACAAAGAAGCCAGGGTGTCCCAACTAGTCAGAGACTATTGTTAAGGGACACCCTGGGGAGTAGGAAGAAACGTTATACATACATAAAATACATATTACAATCCAAATACAATAACAATAATATGTGCTTACATTTATGAAATACATATTGTTTGAGTGGTAGAGTCCAAGTATTTACAAAGTTGCCGACTCGGGGATAATATGTACAACTGTTAACTACAGATTGCTGGAGACATCCTTGGGAAAAAAAGCAGCAGCTTTTGTGTGTGTGTTTGACAGTATATTTTTCTCCCTTACTAACGACTTTGTTCGGCTTGTTTCTTTGTTCACAGGGAGGGTAGAACCAACAAGCATGGTAGAACAAGATGGCGGCGATCCACTGCATGATGGGATAGTAACCTCACGGTGGTGGTGGTAGAGACTGAGAGCATGATGGGAAGGAATGGAGGCAAGGATCGTCGCTATAGCAACCTGTCATCTAGCACGACGCCATCTAGCACGATTTTTCTTTCTATAACTTCCTCTCTGCAGGCTTTGAGAGCGTCCGTAACAATGCGCATGTGCAGGATAGGACTGGAGAGCATCCCTCTGCAGTTCTAGGCATGCGCAGTTTATGGTGGAGGGAATTTTTTCTTTCCAGCCTTTTTTGTTTTTGTTTGCCAGAGACAGAAAAAAAACATGATAATTTCAGGGCGGGCGCTGGTTAGGTTACTTTCCTTTCTTTTGGTCACTGTGACCGAAAACATTCTGGCGCCACGTTTTCAGATCCAGGGAGAGGGTAGCGCGGCGGCCGCAACCACCGCCCCTCGCCTGACCACCCTCTGTACCAGCACCATGGCGGCTCAGTTCGACATGGCCGCCGGCCCGTTCAACGCCAAACACCGGGGGCTGTCCGGTATTATCGTCTGCATCGTGAAGCAGGAGGGTCCGAAGGGGCTGTACAGCGGCCTGGTGGCCGGACTCCACAGACAGATGAGCTTCGCCTCCATCAGAATCGGACTCTACGACTCCGTCAAGAGCTTCTACCAGAAACAGATTGGCAGGGAAAAAGACGGTGAGTTCTGTTCTTCGTGTTATGTTCATTTGTGTCAACAACTATTATAATATCCTTTTCAGTTAACTAACGTGCATCTGTTCTCTTTGATTCACTTGCACAGTAGACGTTGGAGCCGACAGTTTTGTCACAGTATTGCACTTGGCGGCAAACGTCACAAGAAAAGCCACTAATATCATTCACTAGCGTCTACCAAACTCTTTTGGTAAAAAAAAAGAAATGGAAATCGGTTCCCGATGGCCAACTTGCCGGCTCAGTCCGTACAGAAGTAATTCAACCGATCTGGTTGACTTTTTTTCACCAACTAAAATAAGCTTCATCTTACACTTCTGGCAACTCTGTTGCAACCAGTGTACATGCGTATGGACTTTAACCTCCATCGCAGACTTTTTTTGGGGGGGTAGTGCTGATTCACGATTTTACACGGACTACGAGAATGAGGGAGACTCCCTCCGCTGCAAAATTACCTTTTCGTAGCCTGTGTAAAAATCGCATATCAGAAAAAATGCACGCCGCCGCCGTACAAGTCTGTGAAGGAAGCTAAAGTACTGAGTACTGACCGTTCCTCCCCTGTTCCCCAGGTGCCTCCATGCCGACCAGAATCCTGGCGGGCATCACGACGGGCGCGGTGGCGGTGTCCTGCGCACAGCCCACAGATGTGGTGAAGGTGCGCATGCAGGCGGAGGGAGCTAACCCGTTCGGCGGGAAGAAGCGGTACAGCGGGGCCCTGAGCGCCTACAGGACCATCGCTGTGGAGGAAGGCATCAAAGGCTTGTGGAAAGGTAACGGGAGAAACTTTGCAATACTTATTGTTCAATGAGCTAGAATGGATCACAATGCCCACAGGAACTTAAAAATGTCAAAAGCGCTTGACCTGTACTTGACCTTTGTTATACTGGCGATTTTAATGTTTTTGTACTCTGAGCCCATTAAAAATCAATTTGTCCGAGTTGAATGGCCCACCCAGCCATCTCAAAATTCAATAAACAAAATAAAATGGACAAAATATCTTCGTTGCCTGTTCTTGTTGATATTCAATGCCCAAATTGTTTCATCTTGCTCAGGTACGGGACCGAACATTGCTCGGAACTCCATCGTGAACGCCACGGAGCTGGTGTGTTACGACATGGTGAAGGAGGAGATCTTGAGGATGAACCTGATGACAGACAACCTGCCCTGTCACTTCACGTCTGCCTTCATCACGGGATTCGTCACCACCTGTGTCGCCTCACCTGTAGACGTCGTCAAAACAAGGTGGGCACAGATTCATCCTCAGGCAGATCGTTTGGTTCAACCTTTCGGAAGTGTTGTTTTGGGTGGCTGAACTGTACATGTGGGTTTGTGTGTGTGACATAGGTGGAAAAAATGAAAGGCAGAATGCCAGGTCAGAAGTCAGACACAGGAAATGGGGTGCATCTGAGAGTAGGTTGACAGCACATGGTTGGGGAAGATTGACAGGCAGAACAATAGGTCAGAAGGACACAGGAAGTTGTGTCAAGGAAAATTTTTTGTTTCTTGTTGGCACATTTTGTCCATGGGCCATTTTGTATGTGTTTCCAGTGGCTCTAGCTTTAAGTCCAGAACATGAAAATGCACAATGATAGAGAGACGTACAAACAACTTTGAAAACAAAGATGACTTTCTTAGACAAAGATTAAGGTGAAGCTTATAGCCGTGTTGATTTTCTTTGTCTCCAGATTTATGAATTCCAGACCAGGACAGTACACCGGAGCACTGGACTGTGCACTGAAGATGTTCTATGAGGGAGGACCGCTGGCATTCTACAAAGGGTAGGTACAAATTAGCATGGAGGTAGAAAAAAGAGATGAAATTAGCACCCTCTAGCAATGCCCTTTGCCAAGAATCTTAACATAAATACATATTGAACAGATAACCTTAACACCAGTGAACTACAATGCTGTAGAACACTTGGAACGATACCAGATATTTGGAATTATCAACAATTTTCTGAAGCCAAATATCTCTGTGACTGATCATGGTATGACAGAAATCTAAGAACCCAGGTGTCAGGACAAATTGACATTTAGGGTTGCCAACACGCTGATATCAAAATTTGGAAAATGAGTGAGCTGTGCATGTTATATGGAGCTCTGACAGTTTTGGCACCATGTTGCATACCGTTTGTTTCAAGAGGGACTGGGAAACGTGTTAGGTTGGCAGTAGTCTTCGTTTATAGAAGCATGTCCTCATGATAGTCGCAAAGGGTTTAACTCGAAATGGTAGCGGCTCGCAAAGTAGGTTGGCACCTAAAGCTGCCGACCTCCAAATGTGCCGCTTGGCAGTTATTCTTAAACTAAAGCATGTCACCAATAGTTGAAGGCAAATATAGTTGACAAGTTGCCATTTTAGTAGCTTAGAAGGAATTTACAATGGATAGTTTGCTTGATCTTTTAACCTTCTCCCTGTTCCCTGCTGAGAAAACAGCGGAAGGTTTTAAGAAAAGTTTGTCATCTTACTGGAAGACTGTAAAGGCACTATAAACCCATAGATGAACAGATCGTGGTAAATGCCTTAACTATGTTGCATTTTGTGTTCATTCCCATGAATAATTGGCTATGTTTTTTTCCAGGTTTACTCCTTCATTTATGCGTCTGGGAACGTGGAATATCCTGATGTTTGTGTTCTACGAGCAGTTGAAGCGGGGATTCACACATCTCAACAACCAGAACCGCATACGAGAGATAAAAGCACCCATGTGAACATGGCTGGATACAAAAACCAGTCTGTAACTTTAACGGCCAGTAGCCGGACAGTCTTAGGAACTGTATCTCAAAGAAAGACGAACTAAGGAACTGTGGATTTTGAAAAGAAGAATTCTTTATGGGAGTCACTTCTGAGGAGGTCTTGAATGATAGTGTCTACAAGGCAAAAGTGCCTAGGAAGGAGAGGGAATGTATTAGTGATGTCTTGAGTACTGTGCTCTGTCCTAGAGGACTATTTTTATGAATGGGATGTTGACATAGGTCATCAGAATGAAGGAAAGACAGGGTTGGGTTTATATTATGAATGGAAAGAAATATTACACTGTAAAATGTTTGAATTTTGCAGTGCCAGCTTCAGCAATTTTGCAGACAAATTTGAAAAGGGTTGTATTTTCACCAGAACAGACTGATTCGTACTACCATCTGTATTTTCGCAATACCGAACAAAACGAGCAAATTTGTCAAGCATTTTATAGCAATCGTTCATTCCAAAATTACTAGTGACACCAATGCTTCTGCTGCTGCACTGGTAGTATCCTAGATGCCGATGTTCTGTTTGTAGCTCTGTTAGAATTTTTGTTTGAAAGTTGACCTCCTTGTCTGCTTCAGAAGTTTGATTTCATCCTGAAAAGAAACATATTCAATTCTCAGGTGATTATAGAATCAGGTGTATGTAGGATTCAATTCCTGTATTTATTTTGTATAACTGTTTTGTTGACAAAATCAAGCACATTATGACATGTCAAAATCACACTGCAATGCCTTTACTTTTGTGATTGTTTTCTGCGCAGAATGTGATATAGAAGAATAATGAGTAACTTAAAGATGCAGGACATCAGTAGAAGTTTAACCTTCACCCTGCTGCAGTTACTAGTACGTTAGTTAAGTATACAGCAAGGGTAGGGTTAATTTCAGGTGAACAGTATACCATAAAGAGAAACTTTAGTTTCAATGACAGGTTACCAGTACTAATGTGGAAAGATGGTTAAAAATTAATCCTATATTGGTGCAAAGGTAGTAGTAGGATCGAAGTAATAACTTATTTTTTTAGAGAAAGTCACTCAATGTATGGAAAGCTTTGTAAAGTCTTATTAACTTCATAACCTTGTGTTTTGACATGTTTAATGTGCAGAAATGTTTCACATGTCAATTGTAAAAGTATGTGTCTCTCTATGTTGTGTATATACATGTAACTTCTAGTTGTTGATGTATTGGACTTTGAGTTAATCAAATTTTCCAAACTCTCAGTGTCTTTCCATGGATAAAATCTCATGCGCTGAGCTCCATTGCGGTATATTTAAACATTGTATGCAATAATGTATTTTCTTGCACAGTGCATCACCTTTTTTTGTGCGCAAGCTGCAATTTTTTCTTTGTCAATGTGCAGCACAGGCACTGCCTTGTTTTCTTATTTATAAGTCACTATGTGACAAGAAGGGCAATGTTTCCCTGTAATAAGAGGAAACTGAGATTGTACAGACTTGTAAATAATCATATAGAATATGTGTATAAAGGATACAGAGGGGTAGATGGTCATGATAGAAAATAAATCAAAATCATTGTCAACAAAGAATGTTTGTGCTGCTTTTCTTGGTGTTTGGTGTCCTGGTTAACAAGTATACTAGGATGGCACCCAGGCTAGATGTCACCTCAACAGGGGTGCCAGAGTATACAGTGCAATTTTACAGAATACAGTGCAATTTTATGGAATACAGTACAGTCGTATTTAGTATACTGTACAATTTTACGGAATAAAGAGCAATCGTATTAGTATACAGTGCAATTTTACAGAATACACAGAATACGGTGGAATCATATTAGTATATATTACTAGCAAATTGTACTGTATACTAGTAAAATTGCACTGAAAACTAATACCATTGCACAGTATTCCTTAAAATTGCACTGTTTCCTAGTAAAATTGCACTGTATTCCGTAAAATTGCACTGTATCCTCTGGCACCCCTGCTCAACATTGTAGCAAATCTTTGCCTCTATGCAATGCATATGCAAGTCAACAAGCTCAAAGTACACCTTCCTTCAATCATGCATGTAAACCATGTAATCGAGTTCAGTGACCCGTGTTCTTTTGCCCTTGCCCTGATAATCATGGGTTCAATGTCCAATGAGGCAACAGTATGACCTTGCAGATGTTTCAGTAATGACAGTGAAGGTCATCCATGCATATTTGTAAGCAAACATTTAATGGAGCCCCCCCCAACCCAACCCACAAGGGAGATATATACCTGACCTTCAACTACAGAAGCCATATGCTTGTGAACGAACGTTAAATGTCAGGAATAAAGCCTGTGGTGATGAGTCATAACATTTAGTAGTTAAAAAAGGTCATCGTGCTGTAGTGCATGCATGGCACACCCTTCCATGGTGCCCCCCTCCCCATGAACGTCATCTTTGACCTTCAAAAAGTGTCACTGACCCCCAGTACGTGTCAGCTGAAAGAGTAATCTCTTACTTGGCTGTCAAACAGTAATTAGAGGTTGATAAAGCACCGTGACTCTCCTCCCCTACTCCATTTTCTGTCAAACAACTGAACGATTTTGCTATTTTGCTGCAGAAAGGAAAATACAATGTAGCAGTGTTGTGCTTATACACATGTACAGGAGCTCTGGTCTAAATGCTGCATTCATAAGAGATATGTTGTAGCTCATAACTGCAAAGTAAACATAACAATTTACTGTTATTGACATGCGACATAATAACTTATTGTTTTGGACAATTTTGAATGTTTTTGAGATTCTTAAACTATACTTCATTAGTGACACTGACAGGATGTTCTAGTGAGATGAGATTAAACTATGTTCCCCATAATCCCTGCTCACTTAACTAGTTCAGCACCGCAATTTCTACAATGCCTAAAATTCTTTGGAGGTTAAAGATATCAAGTGTCTGGCAGCACAGAAATATAAAGTAGTAAACAAGTCCAGTACTGCTTCATCTTTCAGTTTATGTAGTCATCTACATGTATACTACGTAACATCTGTGTCCATAATATCACCAGGGTCCATAATATCGCCACCTTGAGAAACAGTGTGCTTAAAGATATTTTTACTGCAACATACTTTTGGTATGCACTCCTGCACACCTCAAATGTACATACCTAGGGTATGTTGCAGTAGAAATATCTTTAAGCACACTGTTTCTCAAGGTGGCGATATTATGGACCCTGGTGATATTATGGACACAGATGTTAGATGGATACATTAACCCTCTCCCTGCTTCTTAGCCTTGTAACCAATTGTATTGTAAAGAATTGGCTACTTCAGTACACTTTAGGTTAAGAGAAAAGCCTTTGTATCAACCTGAGATAGGGTTGTGACAAAGTCTTTCAATATCTTATCATGATTTTTACCTGGCTTGGTAAGTAAAGACTTGTGTGTTATGCCTTGAGGCATTTTGTTCATATATGGAGCAAACAAAATGCTGAGATTTTTCATTTTTTCCTACATGTTCATTACATGCTAACTGACTATGCACGATTCAGTGTTAACTTGAAGTAAAGTGGGGGTTATGGCATACAGTGGGACAGGAGTCCATATCTTCTACAATTTAAAAACAGCACAATTCTAGTGGAGTGCAAGAGAGAAAGACTTTATTTCCATCAAAAATAATCTTCAACAATATCGCTCATTTTACCATCTCTTATGCATGATACCATTATCTGAATCATATCAATTATTATACTCTTTCTGGGGCTGGGCAACACATATTGGTATTAAAATGACCCAATTGATTACAGTACATACCGGTATGATTTTAACCATTGTGAAATGGGAAATACATATATGTGTTACCCAGTACAGGAAGACATCACAATTCTTACACATATTTCATATCTAGATCTCTGTTATAATACTTTTTGGATCTAAGACAATAGTGGCACATTAAGTAAGTTCTTTAGAATAGCGATAACTACATGTCTATTTCTTATGCCTGCATCCCTCCACCTTTTTGTACTGTCTTATTTTCCCAAAGTTATTTTTTTTACCATTCCTAGCATCTCCCAAGGTTGTATAATATTGTTTGTTGGTTTATCCAAGGACATTATACACTATGTATAATGTCCTTGGTTTATCTTAGTGAAAAACTTACCGTACTATGTTTACTGTATAAAAGGTACTGGTACTAGGCAGAATTGCTGGACTACAATGTTCAGAATGAAGGTAGCAAAACTACTTTTAGAGGGTTTTCCTCTCTTCCTTTCTAAGTAGTGGTTTTCTTTGACGATATGATGTTTTTCTGTCTTGGTGTGCTGTTAACAAGAAAATGATGCAAATTAATGCACAAACATGATAATATTTCAGCTTTACCAATAACTGGCCATTGAAAAAATGCTGTTGTTTAAGGACCAGAACTTTACTGAACATTCAGCAAGAAATTCATGTACATGTGCAGGGCTTCAATGTTGTGAATGAATAAATGAATGAAAGTTTATCATTGTGTTTTGTGACTACAAGCCGCCCAGCCCAAATAGGCTTTTTAGACACCAACAAAAGAAGAAAACATCATAATACAAATGGTACAGAGTCAAATTAAAATAAATCAAAAGGTAACATAGGAGGTAGATATAAGTGCTAGATATAAGGTAGATATGAGGTAATAGTGCACACACTATTATAACACCAAAAATTGAACAAACAGCATCAATGTTACATCTACTGTACACAATGAGATTTTTTTATCAGTTTATCCAGTTTTTCTTTCAGTTCCTTCAAAACCTTGTATAAACAAAGTTAGAAAAAAAAAGTAAACCTAACTCCTACCCACCTCTACTTCTCAGCCCCATTCGCAGCCGCCAGCAGTTTCTGTTTCAGTTTGTTCTCCAGCTTGATGGCGTCCGCCGCGAACTTGCGAATCCCGTCTGAGAGCTTCTCCACGGCCATCTGGTCCTCGTTGTGCAGCCAGCGGAACGTCTTCTCATCCAGCGTGATCTTCTCAAGCTCTTCTGCCTGGGCTGCAGGGGGCAGAGTGTGGTACAAATGTCTTAGCAACTTGTTATGTTTACCGAAGGAAAACATATTGTTTTTCCTCAGTTTCTTCCTCTTCTTCTTCTCCAAACAGTGACCTCTGACCTGGCCAATGACCTAATTTGTTTACATCTGTCACCATGGTAACTGGTGTTGGGTTGCACAATGTTGCAATTTCATAGACTTTAGGATTTAGACTCCCGTCACCATATATGTGAATTTGTTTGAGTTAAGAATTAACAGAGCAGACCAAATGCGAAGGTACACATTACACATTTGCTTTGGAAATGTTACTTTTCTAGTAGTAATTTGTCTCAAGTCTAAAGCCCTGTCACACATAGTTGAATATCAAACTGAGAATCAAGCTGCAAGATTCTACATGAATGCCTATGAAAGAGGTGCTAGTGTCACGGAAATAAAAAGAAACCTATAGTGGGTGTCACTGGAAGACAGACGAAAAATATCCAGACTATACATGATGTACAAAATGACTGATAAACTGGTGGACGTACCAACTACTAAGTACCTAATATCAGCCCAGAAAAGAAAGTCATGCCTTGAAGTACCAGAGTTATCAACCAAGGATTGAGGTGTTCAAAAACTCATTCTTTCCTAGAACTACCGGTATCACAGAGTGGAACTTGCTGTTACCAAGTACATTAGGGGCATCATCATTAGATGAAAACTGAGTATTTGGAAGTGATTATGGGCTACTATGGCCATAGTTATTCCTGGACCTTGTCAGGGACATAATTTGTTGCAGTACCTTGATCCACAGACAGGTGGCGCTTGAGCACCTCATCCGATTTCTGCAGCTCTCCCAGGAGTTTGGGGCTGGAATGACAGAGAGTACATGTCATCAAATTTCTTCTATCAAGGAGATCCTTTGTGTTTACTCACAAAGGATCAAAGAAGCAAAGTGTAGTGAGAAAATGAAGGTAGAAATACCATTTGGTTATATAGCTTGAAAGTTCATCTGTGTTGGTACAAGTCATTCTGAAACAGGTTTGAACTGAAACTGCAAAGACTTGGACTTACCCAAGTTTTTGACTGTACAACTCAGGAAAACTAAATGCAAAATGTGACGTCACAAAAACTCATTCATTGACAAAGACTGGAGGTCTACAGTCAAAAATTTGGGCTAGTCTAATTCTTTGTGTTGGAAATCACAGTTCAACCCTGTTTCAGCATGTAGTTTATATGTAAGTGTACAGACCTGATAGTGAGGAAGTCACACCCAGCCAGAGCCTTGATCTCCCCAGTGTTTCTGAAGGAAGCTCCCATCACGATCGTCTTGTACCCAAACTTCTTGTAGTAGTTGTAGATCTTAGTGACACTGATCACACCTGGGAAATAGAAACGGAAATCAATCTAGATTCAACTTAACCTTCAACCACCTATGGTAGCCCCATTGCACAAAATGTGTATTGGCTATGGCGTTTGGCAGCAGAGAGAAGGTTAAGCAACTGGACAGAAGTAGTGGTAGCTACACAGTCATATTCTGCTACTGGTCATGACAAGAAGACCTAATGCTACAATGTATATGGCAGAAACAATCCATTTACTTGACATTATGATGATTTTTCTTCTTGGCATACTTGTATTCAGGTGCTAACAGGTGCAAATCAGTAAATACCAGTAGCTGACTTCAAATGAAGAACCATGAAAGTTATCTGGGTCTGCCAGGGTTTGGGTAGTTTGCTAGCTCTCAGTATCATTGCCAAATTTATTTCTTTTTGATTGTAGATTAAAGAAGGGTCAGTTACCTGGGTCATCATGTGGCTCGTAGGAAGTTTTCCCCGTGCTGGCCTTGTACCAGTCCAGGATCCGCCCGACAAACGGTGAGATCAGCGTCACGCCTGCCTCCGCACACGCCACGGCCTGGGGAACAACACCATACAGCGTTAGCTTACAAGTATAGCGCTATATCAAGGAGTTCAACCTCGTTGGTTATATTACAATAATGGGTGCTTCCGCTGTGGATATTGTCTTTAGTTGGTTGGCTGGCATTTGAATCTTTCATATGATACCAGGGCCATTTCACACTTCAACTACTCGTTGTATATCATTGCAAGAGTTACAAATTGGCAAGATGTGGAAACATTGGATCCTACACGAAAAGGTTGCAGTGCAGCAGAGCCCCCTAACAGTACAAAGGAGAACAGCAGGGCCATGATACAGTGGATTCTACATTTGGCCTACAGAAAAATATTAGACTACATTTGAGGCTCTACTGCACATGGCAAGTACTGGTCCCTGACAGTAGAGCATTCTACCTAGGCAAAAGTCACGTTGCAGTACAGCAGAGCCCCCTAACGATACAAAGGAGAACAGCAGGGTCGTGAATGATACTATGGCTCCTATATTTGGCCCCCAGAAAAATATTAGACTACATTTGTGGAACCCTGAACCATTTGCCAGAGCAGCACCCTACACATGCAAATGTCATGTTGCAGTACAGCAGAGCCCCCTACCTGTGCAAAGGAGAACAGCAGGGTCATGTTGCAGTGGATGCCGTGTTCTGCCTCCAGTTGTTCCCCAGCCTTGATGCCCTCCCAGGTGGAGCTGAGCTTGATCAGGATCCTCTCCTTACTGATGCCGGCCTGCTCGTACAGTTTGATAAACTTCCGTGCCTTCGCGATGGAACCCTCCACATCGTACGACAACCTGGGGATATGTTAGAATACAAAAACAATTGTTTATGAAGCAACACATTGTTAGCCTGGTTACCAAACCTATTATAGCTCCAGAGTCCTACATCCTCTCCACAAATAGAGGATGTAGGATTCGGGAGCTATAATAGGTTTGGTAACCAGGCTAACACATTGTGCGCAAGATGAGGAGAAAACTGACTTAGTTTATGGCCTATCTTTCAATTTTCTGTAAACATAGATTTCCCACTAGCTATGGATACACAAAGCTTGTATTCAAGGAACTCTATTCAAGGAACAGCATTAATATGGCCACCTTCAGTCAGTATTGACCATGGCAAAACCCTAAAGAACATGAATAAGCTCTGAATTTGATGAAGATTGCCTCTTAACCTTCTCTCTGCTGCCTAACACAGACTGTAACAAATGGAGAATTAGTACTTGGTATCCACAAGACTATTATATATAGTTAATATACACTTGTACCTCTTACATACAGTACAAAAGTTCATTTTGATATATGGTAAGAAAAGAGAATGTTAAACTCTGACCTGGCGTCCACCTCAGTAGAGACCCTGCCAGGAATGATCTTGAGAATCTCCACACCAAAGTTCACAAACAGCTTGTCCATGGTCTCTGTTAGCTGTTCATCGATCGTCCTGAAACATACAAACGCATGTCAGTTATTATCACAGTCGAATATTTGTGTAAGTGTCCAATCCCTCGTGTTGAAAACCACAGTTTAAAACTGCTTCATAATACATGTCAGCTATGCTGTACTTCTGGAACTTTGTCCCTTACATGTACATATAGATCATACATCTCCAAGCTCCAAGAACTGAAGTGGCAAATGATAATTCTCTTGAAGTATAGAATAAACCGGTAGTACAGATTCAGGTGCATGTACATTAACAGGTTGAAACTTTTGCTGACAATTTGAACATGAAACTGCCCAAGCATCCACCTCTTGAGGCCAGTCACCTGGCCATAACATTCAACTTTTCCTGGCCCCTAAATTTTTCACTTAGGCACAAGCTTGAAGAGACCTGGCCAAAAAGACCACCTGTTCAAGACACCCACTTTACATTAGTTCCCTGGCCTGTAGTTATTTGAATGACACTTGACTTTGTACTGTGTGTGATATATGTTTGTTGTTTGTTTGTTTGTTGTTTACTTGAGGATACTTACTTGCCGTTCTTGAGTCCGTACTGAATGGCGTCGTCCACGATACTCTGGTACTGCGGCATGTCCGCGGCGGCCAGCAGCAGGCTGGGGTTGGTCGTGGCATCCTGCGGCTTGTACTGACCAATGGCTGAAGGGGGAAGATCACGGTCATATTCTTAATACTTGTCCAATTACATTTTTCGTTAAGACATTGTTAACAGGGCAATCAGAGATGGCAGACTTCACCCCCTCAGAAGCCTAAGAAGTAAGTATGCAAAAAAAATGCACTCCAGAAATACATACACACAGATACATACATGTACACACAGCAAACGTACAGAAAAACTGAAAAACATTGTGTTAAAATAGTTGACATTGTGTTAAAAACATCAGTCTCATGTATATGACAGCTTCAAACATTAACCCTCTCACTGCTAAGGTAGCCTTTTGGCACCAAATTTGTATTGGTTTCAGCATTAAGCCTCAGGGTGAAGGTTAATCCTCTGCGTGTCAAAGAACCCAGCACACTTATCAAGACGATAACCCAGTGTGCTTGGACAGATTCTTGGGGACATAACTATAGGCATTTCGTCCATCACTCCGTATGGTATAAAGTATGATGTTACATAATGTATTGATACACATTTGTACACTGGAAGATAGCCAGCCCGGAGGATAGGGTTGCATACAAACCAGCTTTACCATTTAATATTAGATCAACAACATACGATTATCATAAGGTCACCTCTACAGCTCTCCCATAATATCAACTCTGTACTACAGATTCAATCATGAAATGAAATCAGGTACATCTAATGCATGTGGATGTCCTGACAAATTACATGGTAATACTGCCATGATGTGATCGCCCATCTCCTGCCACTAATTAAGCTGATTACACATGCAGGACTGATTACATTCTGCTCGTTATAGGGAATGAGTGGGTGTGATGTTAAGGGTTGTTGTCAGGGCTCAAAATAGTTTTTCTCATTTTGCCGGTAAAAGTGAGTTTTCTGAGTAATACTACAGTATTTCAGAAATGCCCCAAGTTCAATACAGATGTAAGCATCTAACACATATTCTTGGGGGACCGCAAGCCCTTTTCCGTAGAGCGTAATCGGCCATTTTAATTCTACGTAGAGCGCCGTAGACGGACCGCTCTAATATTTTTGCGTAGAGCGTATTCGTCGTTTGAATTCTACGTAATGCGTTGTAGCCACTTGAAATTTATCGCAAAGCGTAATCGAGAGGTTTCTGAATTCAGTGTAGAGCGTTGTCAGGACCCCCCCTTGCAGGCCCTCATTCTTTACCGGTAGGTTTAATTAGATTAGACCTACTATGATTTGCATAAAATTACAACCTGTTACGCCTTATGTCAAAAGGAAGACATGCAAACCTCCCTGGATGTGTTAGAATAACCTAGATAATGACAAGCTAAAATTCAGTGATCTCTTGACTACATTTTCCTTCCAGACAATTATTTAAGGGAGGGCCATGAAAATTCAAGTCTTGGATCATTAAAAGTAAAATCTTCAGGTAAATTATGCCTATCTGCGGCAGTGGGGCTCCTTGGTCAAAGGTCACCCGTCCATATATTTGTGTAACCTATAAAATGTTCACCATGTAAGATATGAATGAAGTAACGTTATTCCTTCACAGCCGGAAAGCCACGTACTGAATCGAACGCTTTTCGAACGAGTTTTCTTTGCAGAGCGTATCACTCCGCCGTCCATAGCAACGCCGTTGCTAAGGACGACGTTTTCGCGGGCGGCGGGCTGAAATTTCATCCGAGTTGTTGACAGCCGATTACATCACCAGTTTCGGCCTCTGCGTCAAGATGGCGGTACGTATCAGACGTGTATATCATGGGCTCTCCGTAGTATTCATATTTGAGGGGTATTCTATCAGTTTTAGTGTAGTTTTGTGATTAAACTTGGTGCACAGTGAAATGAACAAAATGGCCGCCCTGGACTGATCTGAATTTTCGTCTTATTTGAATTTGGGGGGAAACCCGTTTCGCCCTCGATTTTGCATATGACGATATGTGGATAAAATGTCTTGAACCTTTGGCTATCTCCCATTATGAATATCCTGTTGGTGCGAAGTCTGGATAGGTTTGCAATTTAATGCCAACTAGGGTCCCTTTTTTGGCTAATTTTATGGCTAAAACTCATAGTTTGTCGTTTGATTTCATTTCGGACATTGTTGAATAATTTGCGTATATGTGCTTCATTTCTTGTAAACATCATGTTCGTGGTAAAATCATTTCCGATGAACTAATCTAGTCTAAGTTTAGACCCAGACTCTTAGTCGTTAGATCTTTACAAGGACAGATTCAATTGTAAATTTTGAAGTTAACGTTGTAGTTGAGTCTGATGGATCACGAACTTCGTAAAAGAAATCATCCCTTCTGTGTGTGTTTGTGCAAAAAATTCCCGCCAACTTTATCACGTGATGTCTGGTTGTCATACAAGAACAACAAAGTTGCATGACTGCTGCAAATTGTTACAATGACTTGTCATAGTGTCTAAAGTTACAGCAACACAAGCATGCATGTACTACCATATCTAGTGATTGATGATAAAAACAGTGCACAATGTACATGTTTAGGCAGCTTGTGACATTTGTAGAAATTATAATAAATGGTTGAGCATGTATATCATTGATTATTGAAATAAAACTAACGTTCATTTCAGTATTGAATTGGGAAAAATGTGTGAAGGGGATTCTTTTATTTCTGTTTCAGATTATCATAGGCTTCACAGTCTAGATTGGTAAGTATCTGGAAAACCAAGGAGGTTTAAAATGTTTAAACCGCCTTGGGCAAACCATGTCACCCTCTCTCCTGGCATTTTTAGAAAATTATTACTAAAATTTAAAGAAGGACAAGGACAAAGTGGGACTGTGCTCAAGTTACAGTCACATTAACAGCCCCACATGACACTTTTAAGCACAACCAATACAAATATATAACTAAGAATAAAAGTGAAAACAAAAGTGTGCACTAACGTTATATGTTAAGAAAATTTCAGGAAGACCCTAGCCCCCAAAATTTGCCTCAAGTAGCATTGCACCAGGTTTCTTGTAAGGTTGGAGAACTGTTTTTGAAAGTAAACCAATACTTCTTGTGGATGATCTTTATGTAGAAATGTTAAGTTCAAGAAAGGATTTGAATGTAAAAGTCAAAGTAATGTACTGATTATGACACATTCTACTGTGGTTGGACTCTTAAATGATTTAGTAAACTTTATTTTGGTTCACAAAAGTTCTAACACCAAACATAGTTTAATGTTATACTATAGATATTGTGATATTATAGAATCACTTCATTGGCAAGAGGTAACTCTAAAAAATATGATCAAGAGAATGAAGAGATGAAGTCTATTCAGTCTTGTTTTGCTTCTATGCTAAAGATTTAAAGGATAGTATTAATTCTGGCCCCTGGTCTTTCTTTTTTATATATGAATACTGTGATTCATTAAGAATCCTCCAAATTTATTGATAAATTCCAACCTTCTTGCATGAAATTGTTAACCTGCATAAAACTGCAACCTCCCTGCATAAACCTGTTTCACATTTCTAAAGAAACAAATCCTGTTTGGAATTTTATTGTTGTGTTAACTATGCAAAAGTCTGAAATTTCTTTTTCTGATTTTGAATCTTTGGACATTACTTTGCCTTTCTTAAGGATGAGACAAGCCATAGTAGCTCTAAGTTTCTGAGGTGACTTTTCACTACTTCCCTTATTTTCTTTATTGTCTCTGAACTCCACTGTAGTTATCCTTTTCATATGACAAAATCTGAGTTGATTTATTCCTATAGCCAATCTCCTGATTTAATGTTACTGGAAAGTCTCTGTGGGTGGAATGGAACTTCTATACAAGCTAGCTGTACAGTCCAAATCTAAATTACTTATTTCTTCTATGCCAACTTCAACATTTGATTCTGAATGTTCTAATTTACTCCATATTGATCAAAATCAGGAAATGCATGATGATTCTGATTCAGAAAAGACTTTTTTGATAGTGAGGATCAGGATGTTAATTTTATAGATGACATTTACATAGGCAGCTTGTCTGCATTGGATAACATTTCAGATTCAGAATTTTCTGATGTTGATTAATGAGTGAATTGGGTTTGGTGTCGTATCTTATTTACATTTTTTAAATTCTTCCACCTTGCAGGTAAAAGCCACACCCAGTGGGATTGTCACCAGCAGGACACCAGGATGTTATATTGTTTATTTAGCTTGAGATTATGGATATATATATAAGATGTATTATGTATTGAGATCTTAATTTCCATCTATTCTGTTTATTGTAATCTTAATACAATTTGGGATCATATTTAATAGTCGATTCAGCATTCAATGTCTACTGTAACTTTTGAGCATGTGTTAAGTAATATATGTACTGTAAAAGATGTACTATGTATACATGTAATGATCCCAAGCTATTTGATATCCCAGTCCACAACAAAATGTACATCATCATCATCATCATCATCATCAAAATGTACTACTTTGTTTTTTGTTTGGTAATGAGATAAAGGTTGAAGCAACGTTAATGGCTCTTGGGTAATTTTGTGTATAATTGTTAGGATGTATGTGAGAGAGTTATGTTTAGGGATTTGATAACACCCAGCACTTTTAGAAATATGCAAATGCTTTTGTGTAAAACTAGGGACATGAGGACCTGTTATCTTATTATAGTAAGCAGTACACATGGACTATACCTGTCGATTGGATAACAGATCCAGGATAAACTTACCCATAATCAGAGCATGCAATGTACATGTTGCACTGTCCTGACTAGGTACCAGAAGCGTTGGGTTGTGTCCATAGGCTACTTTTTAACTAAGCCAGCAGGTCGATAAATGTAACTTTTCTTAAATAACTATTTAAACCCAGCGCCATTCAAATCGAGAAAAACGGATACAATAATTATTCTTTGAATTCTCCCCAATCATGAATCAATGTTTGAGGTATTCTAGTTCTAATGGTCCGCTTGCTCTAATTAGATGTGCGTTTTTCAAAGGTCAGGAAGCTACGAGAGTATAATGTTTCCTCACGTTTAGGCAGACGCTGGTTTCAAGTTTTCAGACAGGCCGTATCTATCAAGGGACCACAAACAAATATTCTGCGTGCAAAATAAAAGAACCTGTTTAGATATAAGATGAATTAACACCCAGTGTAGTCTAACTAAAAGTTGTTTAGACGTAGGTCGACAATAATTTAGATTTACTAGCGATGTATGGTGCAAGGGGCCAGTTCTGGCCTAGGCATTTAGGCAGGTAGGCAGGCAGGTATGGTCATGTATAGGGCATGTAGGAGAGGAGCGCGCTCCGTAGAACACACGTACCTCGCCGGCCGCGGCGCCAGGGATGCGCGTTCTATTTGGGGACAAATTCTGCTTTTCACTAAAATTGCCTGCCTGCTCCCGTGACATGGCCTCACCGAATTTGGGGGGAAACCCGTTTCGCCCTCGAAATCGTCTATAAGTCAAATACCATCAGAAAGATTAAGGTTTGCTCTTTTTCACCCAACAAATTTCCTGTTGGTGCGAAATCTCCATCAAGGTGAAAATACACGGGGAAATTGCACTAAAATTGCCTAATTTTAGGTCATGATATCAAAAGGAGAAAGGTACATTCTCGGCTCAAAAATTCATGGGGAGCAAATAAAGAAGTCTAAATATTATGAATAAGTTACAATAAGGAAGTTATTTGATTGTATAATCTAGCGGTAAGCTTTCTTGTGAGGCGAGTCGACGCCCGGAGCCGTGGAACGGACTACTTTCTCTCGCGGAAGGAAAAGAGAAACGCATAGAACTCTCGACGTGGCTTTCCGGCTGTTCATACATGTGTTCAACATGCCACTGCAAAAATTATCCAGCCAAGTTAGTAACTTGAAAGAAAGACACAAAAATTAGAATATTTTCTGCAAGTCATTGTTGTTATAACTTAGTATAATATATAAGTCGAACTTTTGGGCTATTTTTGAGATTATAAAATTAATGCATGTTCCCTACATGTTTCTGGTTGCATACATGTCGTCATTTGGGAGATCAAAAATAAAAACGAAGAAGAAGAGCTCATCTTCTATCAAAACGTTAAAAAATACATTTTGTGACAATAAAAATTTCTGACCAAAACGACACATGTAAAGTTGCAACTCATTTCCGCCCCTCCCACTCTCATACATGCGGCCACTACTTCCTCGTATGTCACACCAACTTTTACCCGAATTCTGACGATTCTGTACCAAATACGACAAAGTTAAAATCATATCCCAACCCGGAAATTCCCGCCGAAAATCAAGAGATAACTTGATAATGGAACACCCACCGTCGAAATCCCCAGTGTCGGCCACAACCGTGGTGAACTCCTTCAGATGGTCCAGCGTGGTCGCCATTTTCTGTTTTTTGGGAGAGCTGTGAGACATGGTGATGAATATTAATCCGGCACGTGAGGGTTCTGTTGACCTAAACGGGAGAAATCCGATGGGAAATATCGGAGATCGATATGAGCTATCTGTAATAATCTTGCACGCGTTGGGAATATATAGCAGACAGGAAATGGCACCGCATCAAAACGTGATAAACATCTATACTGTGTAACATAAATTCAATATACCACCTAAAATATATTAGTCTAGTATATGGTACAGAAATGTAGTACCATACACGTTGATAGAGATTCTAAATTTGAACCTAATGTGGTAAGAAATAGCAGAATATATTTTACGTTTGCATGTTTTCACCAGTTCGTCCTCCTGATTGGAAAAGCGGAAGTGAAAACTTTCCTAGAAATCGCCAGCGACATCTAGCGGTTCACTAGTGAAGCTCAGCTGCTCTTCGACGAACTGTCCTTTTGTTTACTGCGAACATAAAAAACGTTTTTTTCTTACCGAAATATCGAAAATATATGCCTGTAGAGATGCTACTCGAGCAAACAAACCTTGGAAGGACGATGTCTGACAGGAACTTCTAGGGAGCCATGACACGTAACGCGTTACAGTTCGAGTGAAGGAAGAACTTTTACAGTCGGTATAACGAGCTGGTATAACGTAAGTAAGCAAACAGGGAACTAGACTATTCAAAACACTTTCAAGTTGTAATTTGTCATTGCAAGTATCCTTTCCCTGGTGTAAGTGTAGCATTTGTACACCGTAAATTGACCTCGTTGTAAGTGTTATTTATCGCCTGAACATAAAACATGACAGGTGGGGAGGGGGGGGGGCTGAATACCCCTGTGGGGCTGAATACCCCTGAACACACCACCCCCTGACTACATTCGCCTGCTTTTTTTTAAAGGAATGTGTAAAATAATGTTGCGTATTTTTAATGGCCAGGCACTTGCGCAACATCTTGGTCGTTGGCTTTTGTGCATTTTAACGTTATACTTCACTCCAGACCATAGGTATGGATGGAATATATTGCGTCTTTCGTTTTGTACAATCTTTGTGTTGGTGCACTACAAGAAGTAACGTCTACTTCTAGTCAGGTGCTCCATTGAAATATGAAAATTCGTATATATTCTGAATAAAGTTTTTCTTTGTGTTTAATCAAGAGACCAGGAACTGTACAATAATCTTCAAACCGTTATCGGTCTCCTCCTTCTACCCGTTGGCTTCTCTCCATCCTTTCTCCAGACTATTCTCTCCCTGTCCCCCATCTCTCTCTCTCCCCCGCCTCTCCCTCTCTCGCAATCTCTCTCTTCATCTTTTTCCCGACCCCCATCGGTCCAGAGACGACCTCCCAGTCGGACAGTTTTGTCCAGATATAGACATCACTTTCCCAAGCTGCAATTACGGCCTCTAAATCTGTCGCCAGACATAAGTCGGGCGGACAAAACACGACTATTAAGAGAAAAGTGGCCCTGGGGGATAAGAGCCTGTTACTGGAGAACGGGGAACACTGTCGCCTGCTCGCTGTTGGACACTGTTTAGAGGCTTTAGAAACTCCAAGCAGACGCACGTTGAAGCTTTTTGTACATTACTTTCAAGCAAAGTTTATTCATCTTGTAAATTCAGAGATGAACAGAGCATTATCGCTTGACATGAGCAGTATTTCAAACGCTGCAAAAAAGACGTACAAAAGTTAAGTAGAAACTACTTGAAGATTATATATTGCCATGTCGCGCTGGGGTGTAACACTATTTTGTGAGCGCGGTTAAAGAGGTGAAAGAAAATATCCCCGGGGTTTTTGAAACCTTTTCTACTGAGGTGAAGTGTCGTGCTGAGATTACTGTACACCACACGCCCAAGGGGGGTACATTTCGCGCGCCATTGGAGCCAGGAGTGACATCTGTTTCTGCAGACGACAGGGGTCGTTTTTCGCGCCTTTGACGAGGCAAAACATTGAAAGAACATAAAGAAACTCTATAATACCCGTGGATTTTAACTCACGCAGACCTCATATAAACACAAAGGTATTTGCTCGAAAGATTCCCTCCGACTTCATACATAATGAAACATGGTAACTCAATTGTGGTGAAGTCTGCCCTCCGGGGTAATAGTTGAATGAAAAGGCATGCAAATCGCTCGGATCAGACGACAGGCAAGACTTGTGGGGGCGCGGAAAAAGTTTATCACGTTATATCTCGCTTTTCTGTGTCACGATTTCTAAATTTTCTGTCAGAATTTTGTGATTAAGACTTTGTAAATATAATAGTCATTTCATTTTGCCCCAAACAGCCGAAGTTTGGGTGTAAGTGAGGCAAAGTTGAGTTTGAATGACTTGCGTCACCCCTGTAGAACACTTCCGCCATCTTGTATTTGCGTCAGGTGATCCTTTTCCCACGATACGCTGCTAATCTGGGTGAGTAAGACGGGAGCTGGCCCTGCAGGAGAATGGCACAGCGGTGTTCCCACTCAAACCCGGCGTCAAAACCACTCTAGTCCGACCAGACGTCCTCCTAACAAGCCTGCTGCACCCATCCCAACCTGTAAGTACAAAAAACTTCACAGATTTCTAAAACTCTGTTCTCCCAAGGTAGCGTCCGTCCAAGCGTATGTCAAGCTCCAGAGCTATGTTGCCTGGAGGCAAAACCAACCAAGGATTATCATTGTTATGACCGTGGGTTGAGTTATTTTTTGTGGAGGCGCTTAAAATCTTGTAGAATGTAATGTTTTTTTTACCCTGTAACTTATGTCATGGATGATATTGTCTTGAAGATCTTAGACTTTATTTGTTCGTCTGTCTGCGTCTGTTCCTTATGCCACACGCTGTTCTTGTTCCGTTGATATGAAAGTTGACATTTCTAAGAAAGATGAAAAATATTAAAACATCTGTAGCTCCCTTCCTCTTCAATCAAGCCTGCAGTCTCCAGTGACTTGAAGTAAATAATCACAGTAGAAAGGTGGTCGCTATAGACGGGTTAATGCTTGGGTTAATACGAAAACTAATGCAAGGACACAAAAAAATTGCTCCTTTTGCAGAGGTGGTCAAAGGAATATTTTCTTTTAAGTTGTAACGTTACCAGTTCCAAGGCTTTCTCAGTTCTAGAGAGAAACGACATTTTATGTTGATATGCGTGAGTTGCATCAGTTGACCCACACACACGGACAGTTGTAATGAAATTTTTATGACCCAACCACGCGAAAATAATGAACTCCAAACACAGACGATAGCCCTTGTCCCCAGTCCTCTTCTTGTTGTAAATACCCGCTAAATCGACCCTTTTATTGTTAGCGTGTTTCTACTAAACGTTTTAGAGCTCGCTGGTGGTAGGCAGACTAGTTGTTCTTGTGGACGTGTAGAATTCTGCGGAGTGTAGAGAAAGTAGTTTCAGTGCTCAGTGAAGCGATTCGCGTGGGGAGGGGGGTGGAACATTTTAATGATTCATGACATAGGTATTTTCAACTACAAAGCTTGTAACGTAAGCAAAATTGTATTGTTCTAATCAAGGAGGTTAAAAAAGAGACCTCCTTGGTTCTAATCTGTGTATTTCAGATTTAATTTTCTTTACACAACTTCTCCTTTTAACGTATTTTTCCATGCCACAACACTTTTCACTAGTCGTAGTTTTAATAGCATATCGTATGATCTACATGTAATAGTTCCACAACGACAAATCGTCATTAAGTACTAGTATACAAGTAAGGGTATAAGAATGCGACAAATATCACATGTTACTGGCAATGCAGGCAATGATATAATGACTCGACGAAAGCACAGCTATATAAGAAAAGAGTGTTATGAAGGCCAAACCCCGAATTCCAACCCAAAGTCGTCCTTGAGCTTGCAATTGGTTTGTACCAGCGCGTCCGGAAACGTCAAATAAAACAAATGTACAAATTAAACTTTGAGTTTGACATCAGTGAGAAATAGCACAGTGTACGCTAGATGTTAGATCTATCGGCATATACCTTCGTCCTTCCGCGGTCTTGATGCACTAGGACAGGAAATAAGGCAAATGTGAAAATGAAGAAAGAAGAGTATTGTTGACAAGGCAGGTCCGAAGGTAAGGACATTTTGCTGAAGTAATGTGCAAACTGCCCTGTATACTTACCATACTCTCCAAGCAGACGTTGTGGGGGAATGATCGTTAGCTTTTTATATATGGCCTTTTTTTTGTCGGTACCACCACGTCGGTGGCCGGCGACCTTCTCTGGCTAATGGATACTGCCTGACCAATTTGATACTGTCTTTTTGCCACCGAAAGGGAT
This sequence comes from Branchiostoma belcheri, assembly GCF_001625305.1. Taxonomy (NCBI): domain Eukaryota; kingdom Metazoa; phylum Chordata; class Leptocardii; order Amphioxiformes; family Branchiostomatidae; genus Branchiostoma; species Branchiostoma belcheri. The sequence continues at coordinate 461,738 of NW_017802658.1, read as the reverse complement.
CAGCTTGAAGATTATACTAGTAGTTACCCTACATTTTTCTACCGTGTGTGGAAGTAACAATGGGCTGTTCGGAGCTCCTGTTGACTCCCGCTCCCCACGTGCTCATCACTCTCGTAGTGTGTTCTCACATGACCGTGGGGCATTTGGTGCTCCCTGGGGCTCAACATAGATATTCGTTATCCTACATATCAGGCCTCTAGGCTGACGTTTTGGCTTATCATATGTGCTGACTTAGTATGATTTTCGTAGCCTCGGGAGGCGGCAAACTGTTCTCTCTTCGTAATCGTATGGTTGAGGTAGGCATGCAGTGCAAATCGCACGGAAGAGTACTAGTACTATCTCTTTTTCTACCTCCATGGTACTAGGGAACATTTTCCGATATCCCTCAGATCCTTCGAACTTGTCTAAAAATGGGACACCGCTCATTGCTGTCGCACTAAGTCGTGTTAGGTCGTAGGAGGGTTCTTGTGTGTTCGTACTCTATCTAGTGCCACCGAACAGACTGTAGGACTGAAATTGAAGAGCGTTAACAAGAGATGCTCGTCAGGTGAATCTGCTACTGTCCACAAACACAGCCCTCCCTACCCTGACTGGTACACACTAGTACACACTGTTATGTTTACAGCCGTGCCAGTGATGCGTACCGGGGCTTAACAACACAAAGTATCTCTGGTATTACCAGATACTGATCCTCTAAGCATCACTTTCTAAACAAACACGGGCAACACAACCTTTGCATACATACTAAATCGTGTTCTGTTGTCATGAGGCGTCCATGGGGAAAGATTCTCGAAACAAACCACAAACAAGTTGTCACGGAAGTATTTCAAACCTACTGGAAGTATTAAGAGGGTTTTTTTTAATTTATTGTCACAACTCAAAGGATGCTCTCATACACTTTCCATTGGCCTAGTAGGACAGAAACTTGTTCTGGAAGCTCAATGTGAGTCGACTTGCGAGGGTAGAGTCATTACTCCCAATAGAGTCACCCAGCTGCCATAGCTTATTACCAACCCGATCTTAATGTCAATCTGCGGTAACGAAAACTCCCTCTACCTGCCACTGTACTGCATTCGAACACCTACTAACACAGGAAAGCACACCAAAAATATTTAAATAATAAATAACTACTTTCCACACAGATGTTTGGATTTTAGCTTATTTTTGGCGTGTTTTAGGCTTTTTTTATCGGGGTTTCTTTTTTGCACTGGAATTTTTACGCCATTTTTTTACGTTGGGTTAGCGTAAAAAATCCAATGCAAAAAAAGAAACCCCAATAAAAGAAAGCCTAAAAACGCGCCAAAAATAAGCCAAAAACCCAAACCTCTGCTTGGAGAGTACAAAATAACGCACTGAATCCGTTTCTAAGGTTACTAGATCTTGTCTGCATATTCTGCTTTCACCATGCAGTGTTTAGTAGTGTATGGCTTCATCATGAACACAGGAACAGTCGGAGCTGTCCTGGCGATTTCTCGCTCAGGTTTATGAAGCGGGTAGGTCCACAATGGCCACCGTGGTTGTCTTTGTATAACCCTAGTCGTTTAGCTTCCTGATCCTGAATATATCACCGCGTTTTTAGAACTCTTTTCATAGCCATTGATGAAGTAAAATATAACGTCCCGAGTTTTTCCCTTTTTCCGAGTTTTTGTCCCTTTTTTTTGGACACCATGAGAAGTGTTCTTGAAGTTATCGTGTTTTGTCTCCTTTGTTGTAGTAGTGTAAATGTTTCAGAGAAAAGACACTGTTGAACTGAAGTTACCGTGACCTGAAATGCCCTAGCTAGCCAGCTGTGGACATCTGACTTATAAGGTCAAAATCTTTTGGTAACAAACGGTTTAATCTGACTCCTATATCCAAAACGTTTTCCAAGCATGAAAAGCTTCAAACACTTTTTCAATGTTAATCTACCAAACGCATGTCTTTCGTCGATTCTCTTGTTGCTTTAAGCGAGTGAAATAGATTTCATCACAACAATGAAAGCAACGTTATGCAAAAAGTGGAGGCAATATCGTGGCTTGAGTTGAAGTTTTTTCTTTAAGCGCCCCCTCCCCAACACAAATTTTGCGAATGCCCCAAATGGGTTGGATTTAATTTTTAAGACCACCTTCATATTGACCGATCGGACGTTAACAGCAATAGAAAACCGTGCTCAGACCAACAATGTACAGCCTAATCTGGCGTACAATACGGGATGGGGTACTGTCATCAAGGATAACTTAGCGTAAAAGGAATGTTAAACAACTCTTAAAGGCTGTAGATATGCAGACTTTAATACTGAAAGGAGGTAGCTGACAACAGCTGTAGATTTGGGTCACGATTATATTGTGTATTGGGGATTCGCGTAGTTTGGAGAAAGATCACAGAGATTCTGACATCTTTCTTCACAGAAAGATGTCAGGAAATGAAGAGAAAAAGTAAACAGAAAGACGTGGTTTGTCCTCTTGAATTACATACATGTGCGTTTACCTTTATCATATCTTCTTGTGTCTTATATTCCTGTGTTTGTTTGTTTGTGTGTGTGTCTGTCTGTCTGTCTGTCTGTCTGAGGAAAGAGGAAAATGTGTATGTGCCCGTGTCTGTTTGTCTGTCTGTTTGTTTTATTAGGATCTCTGTTAGTGAGGTGAATCACAAACATCCAGATAGTACTACGTATTTGGATCATAACACGCCGAGGTTCTTTTTCAAAAGGTGTGGTGGGTTCTTTAACGTGCGTGGGGTGTGGCTCTCCCCAAACACAGCACCTCCATCTAACGTCCTATCCGAGGGACGTCCCTAACCAAAGCTAGGAACTCATTGTCACCTGAGTGAAGTGAGGAAAGTCGTGTAGAGTGCCTTTCTCAAGGGCACAACATCAGGGCATGTTGGTGGGATTCGAACCCAGGACCTACATGTGTGGGTTTTGGGCCAAACACTTAAACAGAAGAGTAAGCAGCGAGTAGAATCATCAGTATCACGAGTTAGACATTCTCGGAATTCCCGTCCTTTCTCCTCCGAACCGCGGGTCCAAACACGGCGGTGAGAAGTGACAACACCGCGGCATGAGGAAGAACAGGTTCTCCCGGAGTCCTGCATTCTTCTCCGCGCGAAGCTGCTTTCCTTGGAGACAGGTCACCGAGCAAGGGCAGGCCAGGAGAGTCAGCTTGTCGTTCTTGAGCTTAGTTAGGGACAGACCACTGTATCTCCTACTCTTAGCAGGGGATTTTTAACACCAATGGCCTTTTTTCGCTGACATACCATGACATTGCAGCTAGGGCTCGCTTGTGTAGGGCCTGGAAACAGCCTGGCACCCAGTCTGAGCGATTGAGGGACTAAAATTCATTTCTGTATCTGTATCGATATATAAACCGCCCTTCGGCGCAACACACCAGCTTTGCATGCACGCGGCGCGGCGGCAGCTAGCTACTAGTATATCACACCGAACGACTTGTTACACTCAATCTTTGCACATTTGACTGTATCTGTATTGACATAGCTGGTTTATAGTGGTTGAAACAAATTTCGTTGACAAAGAAATGTATTCTGTACGTTTTCTGTGTTTTCATGTCTTTTAGAGTTATATTTAGGACTATACATTTACATAATGGATGGTATTCAATTTGTAAAGTTACGGGCCATACTAAGGTGAAACTCCTTGAGTGGCCTTAGGATGACATTGTTTAGATTGGTGTGTGAAGGTGAAGTTAAAGTAGTGGATACACATATTGACCTTTTAGTGGGGATTGAATACAATACATTGCAACTTCATTGCTATGTAAAACCTCTGGGGATTATCATAAGATTCTTTTGACGTAAAACTCAATCTAATAGAATTTTTCCTATGTTCCTTCTCTTGAGTATCGTTCACTAAGCTGTCAAGGTGTTCATTGTGGTAACAGGAACACTTAATCCCTAATTTTCCACGCTAAGTAGTTACTGTGTCGTCCTTTCAACAACCGCTGACCATGAAGACATGTGACGTGAACGGGTGAAAAGGGTTTTGGCGCGAAACCCGTTACCATGGCAACGCGCTGGCAGACGATTGTTGGGAACGAGAACAACCGCCATTGTTGCGAAGGGTTCAACTATAAATAGCTCGCTATCCTAGCAACCAACTGCGTTTTATTCAATCCAAGTTCAATCCAAGAACTTTGTAAGAGAACTTTGTGTAATTTTTTGTCAGATTTGCTTGATTTGTGGTTGTCATTTGACATTGACCGACAAGGTCGATGTCGCTTTAGTTTGAAGGACACCCAAGGTCAACACAGAGAAGTTAACAAGGACGCTGTTGTGGGAACATCGTGGATAGAATATGTACTAGTATATTCTGGCTTGTTTATGCTTCACAGCACGAAAACAGACATTTAAGCAAACTTTCAGCAATATGTAAAGAGGAATTAAAGGTGAGAAAATATTTCAGTAGACTTTACGACTTCTTAAAGGCCGCTGAAAGGCAAATTCCGCCTTTACGTCACCTTTCAGTGTGCTTAAATACGACGTAATCATATTTGATATCTTAACGCTTCCTTTACAAGTCCGTAAATATATGTGTGTAGCCATTCTAGTGCTGTGATTTTCTTATCTTAGTGGTTACATATTGTTAAGTAGTCATGAAAGCAGATATCGAGTTTAATCGATTATTGGATCAATAAATCAATGAAAGGAAACATCACAACACAACTACTGTTTACTAAATCGAACCAACAAATCAGAACAAATCAAACTACCAGTGCTGCTGCATTCTACAAGCCGCGTGTAACGTCTGGAAAGTGGTCAAGAGCAAGATTCAAATGTACTTGAAATGTCTGGAAAGATTTAAAATGTACTTCAGAAATGCGGTAACTAGCGGTGGCCTTGTGGTTTAGGGTATTTACTGTCAGCATTCGTACTGCAAAGGGAGATTACATACAGTACATTACCCTAACTCTAAAGCCTAGCACAGTGTGTTCACTCTAACTTCTACCCCCTCGGAGAACCAGATTTTCAAACGGAGCTGGGAAGAAAAGAAAAGCCCGACATAATGATTTGGACTGTCGCCACAGAATTCAGACAAATTGCAAAGCTTGTGCGCAAATCCCCCCAATAGAACGGCCAATTTCTTTGGCGCGAAATTCCTGAGCAGATTTTCGGCTCAAACGACAGAATGAGAAACCTGAGAAGAATAGTGAGCGGTCACTGAAGTGTTGATCCAACTCATTATATAGATAGAAAAGAAAAATTCACATTCCTCATGAAACTCGATAACCCTCGTACTATAAGCTCCATCTGTTCTTACATTTATAACTGTCTTAAGAAGCGAGAAGAAGCAGAACCTGTACATATGTAGTTTTTACTATAGATATATTTTAGTCTACCATCGCTATTTGCCGTGACCTGTACTTAGTTCGCATTTGTGCAAAAATGTACAATAAAGGTCTTTCATTCATTGTTCCCTGTCGCCTAATAGGCAACAAAGACACGTCAAAACTTCTTTTGAGATAGGGTTAGTATTTGTTTAATAGTATCGTGTTTTTCCTTTGAGTTGTTCTTGTCATCCCTTTCAATCGTCAACAAAGAAACCTTGCCTTTTGATGGTAATTCATCAAGACCCAAGAGCAGTTGAATGGGACTCAACACATATTATAATACCGTGCATGTTCGAAAAGACATAATGCCAAGCTTTGGTAAACCTGTTTTGGGGGGAATAGAAGACAAGATCTCCAAAACAATACTAGATATTTCAACTTTCGAACAACAGCAACATTAGAGGACTAAACAATCATTTGCTTTTCCGATTTTGACAAACTCAAGAGTCCTATAAGCAGTATATCTTTTAAGTATCTTCTTCTTTAAAGTAATCTTCTTCAAAGTACTACAAACAGCTTATAAAGACATAGTCGATTTCACTCTATTATGTATTTAAATATTTGGGTCAAATCATCATTAGATGGTGAAATAAGGGGACAAAATGATGAACCAGTCGAGACAAAGAGGATCACGTGTCCCAGAATTCAGTTCGCTCCTCATCCGGGACCTTCCTAATTTGTCCACCTGATTACCCGCCTAATGCACGAGAAGATACCGGGTACTTCTCACGTCATACGATACTTCAGACTTGATGACTTATTACAACAAAAATGTCTACCAAACCTGCGATGTCAGCTCGGCGTGCTGATATTGTGTTTCGCGTGATTTGTAACTGTAGCCCGTGAAAAAAGGCTTTGAAGCTGGCGAATTTTCTAAACAGGTATCAGCATTCCGAACTGGATTACATGTTTTGTCTTAGCAAGGAGGTTATAAGTGGAATATAACCTCCTTGGTCTTAGCATGGAGGTAGAAAAAAGGAATTTTTTCTACCTCCATGGTCTTAGCCATGACAAAAGAGATATTTTCTTTGTTTGTTTGTATGTGTGTGTGTTTGTGTCGGGGTATTTGTGCGTTTATGAGTGGGTATATATTTGTGGATGTTGAACAAAAAAGACACAGAGTCGAAAAAAAATTATACTTTTTAGGAGCTGCTATTTTAAACTCCCTAAATTAAAATACAAACATCATGTACGGGGTGCATTGAGCTACTTATAATATCAATGCATAAATATACAAATGAAACTATGGATACAAATTTCTTTCCATTACATTGTCTTCCCATCACCCTTGTCATATTTGTCTCATCATTTTGTGACCCCCATCTCGGTAGGTGGTACAGCCCGTTCACATTATGCGGAGATAAGTGATCATTGGGATTTAGTAATATGGAGATAACGTAACATGGTCCTCAGCTAATGGCTTATTGCAAACCGGAGGCTCGCCAGGGGTATGTGTTGACACCATTATGGGGCACCAGTATTTTTACGGGTCCAAGAAAGGTTCAGAGGTATATTTACCGTTTTCAATAACCTGATTTTGCAACAGTGAGTGATTTAGAAGCTTATGAATTACAATTTTTATTTCTTTTCATTTCATCTTTAATTCTTTGTCCTAACCGGTTGACAAATTTCCATACAACAAGGACATAATGTCCTTCCACACAGGAATCGGCTCGTCGGTCCTGGGCCAATATACAACGCGTTTTCATTTCCCTTAAACCCCCATGAGAGCCCCCTATGCCATTGACTCCACGCGGGGATATCCCGTAAAGACCAGACCATCACGCACACGAACCATTAGACACACGGGCAGCATCCTGTCAACATGGCGCTCTGCCGGGCACAGGTGTGACAGACTGCGGTGAGTTACAATCCCTTTCTCCTGCTTCCATTCTCTCCCTATCCCTAGTGTCTTCCTTTCCCTTTTGATAGATATTGAAGTCACGAATGATATCAAGTTTTTGTTACTGCTAGACCATGGTTTGGGCGTACCAACCAGGTATTGTGAATTGGAGACCAGCCAGCCTTAGAATTTTTTCGTAACGTTCATCGCTCTAATCATCATCATAGCTTGTCGCTCTAATGCTGTCGTGGCACCATATCGTTCTGGGTAAAGAAAAGTGGCCGAAAAGTCGCAATCTTTGCATTGAAATACAGTATTAAAACTGTTCTAAGGTATTCCAAACCGGTATACAACGGAACACGGTGTGGTATTTTTAAACTACGACCAATATGCCAACATTGAGAAACACTGCTTTGTATGTTTATGGTTTGCTTTTACGATAAATATAACCGAGAGGGGAAGGTATCAAATAGCAACCTATAGAAGTACAAATATCGGTTTGGCTTTAATTTGATAACAGAATGATTCGGTATCATCCGATGCAACTCCTTTTAGGCGTCGGCATAGTTTTATTTGCAAAGTTTTTTTTGGGAACAGTGCTTTCCCTAAGCTTTATTTATTCCAGTTCTGAGTATATTTTCGACAGTACTTAGTTTATCAGGAACGGAACTCTTTATTGTACCATCTCCTGTATACTGTGTACTGATTAAGCTTGTTGTACCCGCCTTTGTTTATACTGTCCAGCGTAATTATGCTAATGGAAAGGTGCATATCAGAGATCGGTTATAAAACGTAAAACAATAGTGGGGAGGGGGGGGGGGCTAGAAAACTACTAGTATTTCAGAGCAACTAATAAAGTATCAATACTAAAACGTCGCCATCCCCATAAATTGTGGTTCCTTCATTGCTGTATATATATATATATATATATCTCACGAATTTTTTTTTCATTTCAACAGAACAATACACAGTTGTGACGCACTCAAGTAAAATAGCTTGTATTAACGTCACCACAGGACATGAAATAATAATCACAACATGAAAAGTATGAAAATGTGGAATGTCCGATATATAGGAAAAGAAATAAACTAATATCAAGATGGTGTTATCTGTATATAATTACCACTCAGAAAAGTCACACTATCCCTAGCTGTGTTACGTAAAGAATAATGCCTTGTAATACTTGACTTGAATGCTATAGTTGTGTATATAATGCTAGAACTGTGGACTAGATATGATATAATACATCATCTGTGTCATGTCCCCTGTCATCACGGCAGATGCGCAGGAGGACAAAGCGATGGTCTATTTCTGTCTATCTTGTCTTGTCTTGTCTTCCGGGGTAGCTTCCTCTGGAGGAGCATTCCTGTCAGATATGAGACCGTGTAGTCTTAGATGGTTATCTTATCAAGACGATTCAGAGACATGTAACATTTGGAAGATGCATTTTTGGCACATAGTTGCTGACAGTTCCAATTATTTGTATTCTTCTTATGGTATTTCTCATTTTTAAACTGATTTTTTAAAATCATTCATCATAATAGACGAATGGTAACCACACTCACCATATATATATTCTAGGGATCTGCCATTGCCTTTATCATGCATATGACCATCGTTTGCTTGAAGTAATTTGTAAAATTAAAACCGTTTCTTTGAGCTACACATATCTTAGAAAATGCAGGTTAGAGAATAGTAAAATCTCTAATTTTGCCCCTGACATATATTCTGTACGAAGATGCCTTTATTCATATATGTATACGATCTTATATATTTATATGTATACGTTGTAGTAGACCATACGAAAGTCCCGCTACCTTTCTCGAATCAGTGAAGAATCTCTTTTGTATTTATTTTCATGGATCATGATCCTCCATTTTTACTTCCCTCCCTTTTTAGAACAAAATAATCAAATATTCACCTAATAATAGTATTTCCCAGATCAATCATTTTGACACAGAGTGAATCTCACCGTTCTATAACGCTGTGTTCACGGTGGCAATTGTTAACCCGGCCGCCCGTATTGTGCTGGCGAATGATTTAGTGCCTCCAATGTCAGACCTATCACGCTATGTTCATACATGGTTCATAGGCACAAATCCAGTCCAATAATACATCCTACTCTCCAAGCAGAGGTTTGGGTTTTGGGGTATTTTTGGTGTGTTTTTAGGCTTTTTTTATCGGTGTTTCTTTGTTTCTCTGGAATTTTCGTTTGGGTGCAAACAAGAAATCCCGATAAAAAAAAAGCCTAAAAACACGCCAAAAATAACCCCAAAACCTCTGCTCGGAGAGTAAATGCATCATACAATAGTACACATCTCCAAGCAGATATTAGGAGGAAAGGTCGTAACGTTATATATTTTGCTGACGGTAAAGCTTTTCCACTATCATATACCTTCATTTGAAAACGTCAAGATATTCCCTCTGGACGTCTGCTTGGAGATGAAATTTCTCACGAGATTTAATATGCAGATTTACGTAATTGGAAATCTAGAAAACGCACACCAATCACTAGTATATAGCACCAAACAGTTTGCATACTTTGTTCTGTAAAGCTCATACAGATAGAAAATGTACATGTGCTAAAGACTTTGCTGAATTGTTGTTGACATCCTAGATAGATTACTGGTATGTCAGAATGACGTGGACTGTGCCGTCAGTTTTTGTCGATACATCCGCTCCAACTGTTGTTTATATTATACCGTCTTATCATAGATGGCAGCATCTCATAAGTTCCAGGTCTTTATCAACAGAAATCTGGTCTTTTTGATATTTTATTGCCGGTACATAATGGCAGCGTCTCAAAACTTGGGTGAATGATTTAACCGAGATTTTGTCCTCTTGGTTGCAAGTCTTTAACCCTATACGTAAGCATGGCCGCCATGTTGGAGTAAGTAGTACAATACTGACGTGTAACAGATAAACAATGGACACCAACATGGCGTAAAAAACGCTGTATGAAAAGCCTGTACAATTGTATTTTCGCTGCGAGCCTGTTACGGTCATCTCAATCAGACGTTCTGTCAAGGGTAATTGGCTATTACTGCTGATATGGGCCGTTAATGACTGTGACTTTGGGCGTGAAATGGCGAAGTGAATTCTATTTGCATTTGTGAAAAAAAGGTGGACACTGTTGGACATAGACAGTGATCAATGTATATATCCATAGTGCCTATTCTGTGTGCTAAATTGTGCAGTTCTGTATGTTTATTATGATGATCTTTCTGATTCTATGTCTTCCGTGATATTAATGTGTGAAATAGTATTATGTGTTTTAATGCATGCAGCAATATGGCCTGACCAAAAATCACGATTTCGTAGCAAAGTTTCTGAATGTAACTCTCTCCGTTTTGTCAGAACATGTCCAAAATGGCTGCCGAGTTTATTACTGTCGTCTGATTTTGTCTGGCAGCGTATTTAGCTCGTCAGCACTATTATCTGGTCGCCTGTTGGTACTCTGTAGTTTTCTCTATTGTCTGCAGATGCCGTGTTTTTAATGAGTGTGGCCATTATAATTCATGATGACCAAAGTCACCTTGGTGGTGCAATTCTGACAGGAATTTTAGTTGTTTACATTGTAGAGTGGTTAATCTCCAAGCAGATGTGGGATAGATAATTCTAACGTTTTTAGCGGCCAGCTTTTCTGACCATACACTACTGTATATAGCTGGTGAATTTCAGTAGTGTTTTTAGTTGATCAAAAACCTTACATGGCCGCACCATGACAATCATGGTCGTATTATATGATGAAACTCTCTCACAGTAGCCCCCTCCCCTCCCAACAGGATACAGTACAACACGGTAAACATCATTGTAAACCATTTGTCAAGTGTATAATTGTGGCTGTACAACCTTTATACAAATAGACATGTCGAGTTTATAACTACCGTAAAGTTTAAGAGCTTCTTGAACCTCTTCTGTTGACGTTTTTACTCAAACATTCGGTCGAAGCGTTGTTAGAATGCATCGTCATACTTCTAGGGTTACGTTAGAAAATATACAATCTTTCAAACTGTTTTGAAAAACATCCGTGAATAATTTTATCATCTGCAGGTTGGTAAATGATTGAATAGAAAAGCTCTTTATTTGCAACCACTTATTTAAAGACATCCATTGCAATTTCAGGGCAGCAAAACTGGAAATATTCTGAATGAAGCAATCTTTGTGATATTGACACATACTGCTTCACATTAGCACGTTTAAGTCAGTATTTCATACTTTTGGGGTTTTAAAACTGCAGAAACAAGCCCCGAGATGAGTCCTTTATTTTCTGGGTGGTACCCTAATAATCAGCCCAGGGCCCTTCCAGTGACCATTTTCCGTCAGAATTTTGGCAATTTTTGCCTTGAGGATCAATATACATTGGGATAGTGTGGTTTCAACTCAGTATGGATAGAATATTGGCTTTGAAAAATTGGGGTTTCCAAGCCCCCCCCCCCAAAAACTGCACTGGATGCCTTTAACAAGAGCCGACGTTTCGATGACCGTCTGTCATCATCAGAGCTAATATGACTGGTTTACTGTGCACTGGAGCTAGATGTTTTGGAAAACAGTCCGTCCTTGATGTCCCTATTTCTGCATGAAGGCATCCACTATCGCCTTTAATCCGTATGTTGAAGCGACATGTCTCACGGGTCACTAAGTAGAGTACCTTCCACACGGAAAACCTTTCAGCAAGACCGGTACAACAACTTGTTCCTGTCAAAAACAAGTTACTTACGCTGAGTTCTCTCCCTGGGAGCCTTGGAGTTTCTTTTAACAGACTCAACGTTTGCTCTAAGCTTTCTTTGGAGGACTCTTAAGCCACAAATTGCTGGACATTGTCGTGAATTCGTCTCTGAAAGACGGAAGAGTCGGTAGGAATGTTGTTTGTCATGATGTAACCTAGGAAACGGCGTGCAAACTACCAATGCGCGATCATGTGGTAATCTTTAAAGGCAGATCTTTGGAAGGAAAGTCAACATGTTTTGCTGAGTTGTGCGATTTTCTGTCTTCTTGGAACGATAGGCTTTTTGACAAAGGAGGCAGTTGGGAAGCACTTTCCTCCTAATTTCAGCTTAGCAGGCCTTGCCTCCAATTCAAATAAGCCCTAGAATGTCAAAGTTGAATGGCCAACGTTTTAAAATATGCAACGAGAAAGAAATACAAATGTGACTATTAGAATTGTGACTTTAAAATAATTCTGCTCCCATGCAAAAATCAACTCTATCATTACAAGTTTACAATGTAAGAAATGTTATGATAACACAACAACTACCCTTCAGTTGATAGTAACATTTTCTATTTATTATTGTATTTATCTTATTTTATTGATTGAAAATGTGACAATACACCACACTGACCTGTTTGCGGAGGTCAACACATTGTTACCAAATATACATCATACATAAAACAGTTACTAACAGATGAGAATTTTTAACTTGTATAGTCATACAGTCACATAATAAAAACAGTATCCACAAATCATACCAAAGTACATTGGTAACATCTTGTAAACATATGTATGTTTAATAAAGAGTAGAATAGACAACCAATATGACTTAGTTCCACTCGACCTCACTCTACTCTACACCAGACTACTCAGTAATTATAAGCTCTAAACCGTCTCTGGTGTAATTACTGTCATTTTCACCTACACATGAGTGGTACCGATAAAAGAGTGGGGCCTAGTTTACTGAATGATTACATGCGCATTTTCCCTCTAATGCCATTTTGTTCAGTGTGGCGTTCTTGGTTCCCCTAGCGAGTTTCTCTCGAACTGCTTGAAAATGCATGTGTGTATACCCTCCATTTTGAGCATTGTTTATTTTTGATTTTTCAAGGATGATAGGTATTTTCATTTTCATTTCATGCTTTCTTACCACAAAAATAGCGTAGCTAATGACGTTCAAATAAGGTTGTACGGATGCGCGTGTGTCTTGCGATTGTCGCACGACCACAAACTGTTGGAGGTTGCTCTAGGGGTAGTCGTGCATGTGGTCTTTAAAATTAAGACGTCTTCCACATAAAATACAGCCTTAGGACTTTGTCGGCAGTTGGTCCTGTTACGGTCTGCTTAAAAATTCTACCGCATCAAAATCGTACGACGATCTACGAAGATTGTGAAGAAAAGGTGACCGCTGTTTTGTTTAGAAAGCCCCACGTCAGGTGATACGACAACACGGGTAGTTCCTGATTATTGTCATTTCACGGCTAGTTTTAGCGGAATCTAGGAAAAGACGAGACGCGGCAACCGGACACCGAGCGTCAAATCGGCCGCCGAATTACCAAAACATTCTCGGCGATCTGATATCGTGTTATTTTAACACTTCACGGCAAAAACAAGGGATAGAAAACAAGTCCTTTACCGCTATACACGAGGAAAGGTGTGGGTGAAAAGACATCTATACGTACTCTATCGTAATTAACACGTATCCTGGCCCTAGCTTGTACGATTTGTCATATGCGTTTGATATTACAAAGTTTATTGCAAATGAGGGATAATTACAAATAACAGGAAAAAGGCAAACGAACAATGAAGCACAATGCATATATAACATGCGACTTTACAAGCCGGATCTGAATTCTAACTTGTTGGTTTTGACTTCTTTTTTTGGAGACAGTGCATGGAAGACGAAAGATCCCACTTTCTTTCCTGAAATTTATGGGCATAATGTCTAACCCCAATCCAGGGCTGTCTATCAAGTCTACAACTAGTTAATGAAATACGCCGAATGAGTAGTGGTATGAAAGATGCATGTTCACACAAGCTGTGTGTGACACATTCCAGTCATATTGCCCTTGGGTAGAATTAAGGCGTGTAATGAGCCGGCTGACGTGTCACAGCTGTGGTTAGTGCACACACACACACACCGGCTACATTACACCTCACTAGAATCACATTTCTCACACCTTCATCACGTTAAAACATAACACAGGGGACCTGTCTACACCTGGTACAGTATTGAGATCCATCCATCCATCCATCCATCCATCCATCCATCCATCCATCCATCCATCCATCCATCCATCCATCCATCCATCCATCCATCCATCCATCCATCCATCCATCCATCCATCCATCCATCCATCCATCCATCTTGTAGCTTGTGTTGACACCTAACACACATGTACCTTCACGTGGGCAAACTTCAAACATAGCAATTGCTATTTACTGTTCCGTCTACTAGCACACCTGATCCTACAGGGAATTCAAATTTCATCGTAACAAGAGGTGTCAATTTATAACTTGAAATAATAGTAATTAATAATGACAATAAATTCATAATTTGAAAACCGTCGTTACCGACTGGTTAGTAGACCATGCCGGTCAGTGACCTGTTCAAAGTTCGACCACTAGTACTGTCTGAAGGATTGTTTGTAGTACCAATACTGACCTTGTATGTAGGACACAGTACTGGACCCAATAACATTACGTACAGATGCGTCAATGAAGGTTAGACATTCAAGTAACTGGATAAGATTTTGCAATCTGGCAGACGTTTCAAGTAGCATCTACGTCTTTTTGTCAGTGATTAGCGATTAGAAATTCTAATTTCTAAATCTGTCCAGTTGCTTGAGTAACTGCTTTTTGTGTATTATGTACAGACTATGAAGAGTTATTATGCCTAATATATATGACATTTTAGCATTTGTTTTCTGTGTTTCTCTTAAATCTACGTTTGTCTGAAAATTGAAGACAACAGTATTTTCATCAAACTTGCATTTTGAATATTAGTATGGACATACAACATATTATTGTAGGGACAATAATGCAGAAATGGGGTCTTTAATGGTTTATTTCATTGTTTAATTTATGATGCACTTGCCGACCTTAAGGTGACGTATCACGCACACAATAATGTCACTACCCACATGAGTAAACCCTTAACAGTGCACACCTGTAGATAACATTCTCAAGTGTCAGGTGTAGTCTGAAGATCATGATTTTTATCTTAAGTAAACAACCCACATATGTTACCCTGTGGTGTTCAGCTAATGATTAATAACATTAAAATCCTCCATGTCGCTTTTTTCAACAAAGTTCTAGACCTTCTAGTCCTTGGCGAGATTTTGTGATCCCAATAAACATATTTGTGCAGTAGTTTTGTTGAGACAAGGCCTTACTAGCCATGACTGGCTGACAAAGCAATGGCCTGATTCCTTCAGCCGCCTCCCACTTAAGCAAAGTATGCCCGCGATGTTCGTGGGAAAGTTTGCTTAATTTAGGGAAGGGCAACACACATTTCCACGCATGAATTTGGACCGAAGCCACGTCAGGATACATGGAACAGGTGGACGTACTTTCTGTCTGGTTTAGATATTTGGCCAGTAGTAAAATACGTATACTAGTTTCAGAATGGGCATTTGTACTAGATTGAATGTATGTTGTTTTATCGACATTTATACGGTATAGTCAGTCATAGCATGGATATATATATATATATATATATATATATATATATATAGAAATATCATTAAAAAAGTCGTGGAAGGATGTTTGTGATATTTGTTATATGTAGGTAGATGTCGGTAAAACGAAGCACAAGGTCAAGTATGTATTGAACACCTGGCGGCTTCCCGTGGTACAGCAGCAAAAATTACGGTTTTCATACATTGTATCTCGTGTTCTGGACATGCAAGGATGTGTACTAATGTATAGAGCGATCCCATGTTATAATCCTTAGATTTTTTTCTGTCTTCTACGTTAACTTTTGCCTTCCGTATTCAGTGATGAAAATTGCACTTAAAATACAGAACGACCAAATACATACACAACATACACATTTGAACCATATATCTGATCTGAGAGATGATCTCTGGACCTCTCGGCGGAGACGTCTCTTCAAAATAGCCCGGCAAGGCGTGCACATCTGTTGACGTTTTCTATCTGACATCCGGAGGGCTGAGTTCGGGTCTATCTTATCTGAGGAGAATGTAGGGGAGGAACACCAGGGATTAAGACATACTAATACAACTAGGCAGTGAGAAAACTATTAAGAAAAGACCGGACCACTTACTTGCTTGCTATTTTTCGTCTTTTTCAGCGTCATAAGTTTCATTTCCACTTGTTTCTTGTAAGATATACGTTTGATAATTTATAAGAAGTGAACAAATCTATTTACGTAAATATTCCTAAATCCATTCTCATTTCTATCTCACCATTTCCTTCCTTCTTTCCTTTTTTCCTTCCTTCTTTCCTTTTTTCCTTCCTTCCTTCCTTTTCTCTCTTCCTTTTTTCCTTCCTTCCTTTTTTCCTTCCTTCCTTCCTTCCTTCCTTCCTTCCTTTCTTCCTTCCTTCCGCCTAAGATATCAAAACCCACAAAAGAAAATCACCAGGCTTATTCCACATAGATCCACCCAACTTACGTGGTCCTGAATACCAGGCAAACCTCACCATGTAAGTGGGAGAAGACGTTGGTGGTCCTGCCGATAGTGAATGCCCGAAATTTGGCGCCAACATTCCTTATATGATGTCAAGTTGAATCGGGAAATACACGACTGCATTCCATTCAAACAACAATCTATCTATAGCTTACTGAAACAAATTCCTCCCATATAGATTCTAACAGTTTCAAATACCATAAATGGTACCAAAATAACATTTAACACTACTATATCTTCACTATACAAAAGTCTATCATCTTCTAAACTAGGATTTTGGGATTCAAATAGCAAATTGAAGTACATATTGATATGTGACAACCCAGGTATTGTATATGTATTTTTTTAAATGCCTAAACGCTAGAATTCCATATTACAAATGTATATAGCCTTCTATACGGTAGATTTGTCTTACAATATGTTTGTTCTTATATAGCAGTATACATATATGTCATACACTGTACCTAGTATTGTATACTTGTATGTTGCGCAATGAAGTTTACATTTCGTATGGTCCAGTACCAGGGAAAACTTAACACAGAGGGACCTTACTTCACCATGTGTGAATCTGTCCGTGTTTAGATTACTTTTTCATCTTGACTAATTGTTGCAACCACCACTCTTAAGGTTCGAGCTATGCAAACTAAAGGCTTAACAAGGTTTAACGCATCCGTGACCCACTAGAATGGTAACTTAGGAGGGTTCAACTTTGTGTAAAAAAATTCCGTTACAAGTAGAAGTAAGGGGCGGACAAGGGGGGCTTGTAAGTCTGGGGGTGTGAATGAAAACATAGCCTGGCTGCCAGACCATCGTAGGTTCCCCGGTGTCTCTACGGTGCTGAGAGTACTGTCCGCCCGCCCAGGTCCGCTGGTGCCCTACGGTGTATTTACCGGGTCGGTTTCAATAAGCTGGAAATATCTTTAGCATGTCAGGAGAGGGCCATGCTTAGTGAAACACCCCTAAGCCGGCCTGTGGAGAAAGGTAACCAGGCTAGTAAAAACATGACGTAATCTATTCTTTCTTGTTGTGCATGTTTTTGTTTTATCCTTCCCCTTTTGCTTTCCCTTATTTGTTGACATTGCAACAGTACAATACAGTGTTAGGCAACATTGTGTACAAAACAGGTAGCAGTTATAGGAAGGGTATTTTGGCATACACAGATCTAGAGCTTCAGTCTTTCGTTTAGCCTTCCCTTTTTTACTGTTAGCTTCATCATGTATTTCTTAACATCACAAAACAGTACAATACAGAGGTAGTCACCATCAAAACACACTCTAGATGTACAGAATATTTGGAAACCGTCAGTTATAGGAATAGTATTTTGGGATACATAGATCTACTATTTGTACTGACTGCTGAGCATGCTAATTGCTTTCTGGGCATTCCAGAAAAGTTGTAATAAGGAATTTCCTGTTTTCTTTCTGTCGGTCGGCGAGCCCTTTTATTTCAGCTATATTGTAATATAGTCGTAATGTAGTTATGGAATAGCCGGAGGCCTGGCTTATATGAGCGAAATGGGAGACGTATTTGATGTGAAGCAATGTGTTATTGTTTTCCAAAACGTGTATGAATTCATGCTACTGCAATTTTCATATTCGTTGGTGAATGTTAGAACCCAAGCTACGTAAGTCATTATTCTAATCAAATCAAATATAACTGAATTAAAGATTGAGGTACACACTTGGTCAAGCTACCGGATAGATTTTGAAGTTGCTTGAGTAACAGTTTTCTTACGTACATGTACCTGATGTCTAAGCTTCATTATACGCTGTTGTGTTCAAAAAATCGTTTTTTTAGTCCAAGAACTATCATAGAGTTGAACTCACTGCCATAAAGTACAGTAGATAGGGGTATTATCATTAGATAGCTTTAAACAACACAGTTTGATGTGCTAAGGTTGGGTGTAACACGTCGTTTAGTGTAATATAACCAGCCGCCGCCGCGCCGCGTGCCTGCGAGGGGCCGTTATACCAGCCATACAGATACAGATACAGAAGCTGGTGTGTTACACCGAGGGGCAGTTATACCGGCTATACAGATACAGAAGCTGGCCTCCAAAAAGAGTCAGACGTTTAAGAAAAAAATGTGTGTCTTTCAGCAGTGAGCAATTAACTGATATGATAGTGGATGCTGTCGTCTGAAACGCCACATTCTTTACCAAGAGACCTTATCGAATAGTTTGGTTTGATATTTTATATCCCTTCTTAATATCTGACATTTCGGCATCTAAGATTTGTATTAAACCAAAATTTTCCTCTCTTGTGACACATTTTTCGTGTCTATGGGATGAACCTGTTGTCCACAAAATTAAGTCAACTTGACATATGCTGTCCAACCCACTTCCCAAGCCCTTGCCTTGTCGTTTGGAGGAAGTTGATAGGTTACCATGTGCTAATTTGATTAGCGTCAGACACGTGAGGAACTTGTGGGAGTAACTATAGGTAACACAGGGGATTCTGGAACAGATTTGATGATATAAATACCGGGAGAACACGCCGGATATTAGTACTAGGGACGAATGCCTGCGTGGCGGGACCTGGTCTGTGCTGTAATGGGGCATAGAGGGTAAGAGTTCTCTTTTTTGAATAACTGTTTTCTTCTCTTTCTTAAACTAATATGTTATAACATCACAATATAAGTATAAAACCTTTGGTCTTGCAAAATTTAGAGTTAGAAGTACTAGTGTTATAATACTGAATTTTATGTAAAGTGGAGGTCAGTATAACATTTGTAAGTTTCAATATTAATTGGACTTTTAAAGACGATGGGGATTCTGAAAATCTTGTTAACATATATGATGTCGCATAGCTAGTGTTGCTTGTTAATGTTGCTGTATATATACACTACATGTCTATATTTTAGCATTATGAATTCGGAAAGAACATGGGTTTAATTTTGCTCGTGCTTTCTATATTTCTATCATTCTTTTTATAGCATATGTTTGCAGCAATTGCTGTGTAGCAGTTTATTAATTTCATCACCAAATATGCTGTTGGTTCTCTCTTCATAAGGTTCATAAGATAAGGAAGTTTGTCATGATAAGAAGAGATGTGGATGTTGTTTTTGTGTGTAATTGTTCCCATTTTGGGGTCTGAAGTTCGTTTAAAACAAGAACGATTGTATAGGCGGAACTTCCGTAAATATATGTCTATTGACTTAAGAAGCGAACAGCTATGTACTAAGTACTTACTGACTTCCTAATAAAATGCCCAAACCCCCAAAAGTCAATCGTTGAAAAATGGTTCAAAGCAATAAATTTGAAGACTAGATTATTCGCCATACCATATTCTGTGTCATTTGTTCAACCTTCATGACCACGTAGATTTCAAAATGAAAGCAACTTTTTTTTGCCAAACGATTTTTTTTATTCGCACGCTCGCGTCAGTTTTGGGGTTCCCGGGGGATGTCATCCATATAATCAAATCAACATGGCCTTAGTGAAAGCTGTAAGCAGTGATTGTTGAACAACATGTCCAAACAGGACGTCACTTGTACTTGTCGCGAAGGACAACGTCACAATATGTCGTCTGTCACCTGCCGAGTATGTTTGCCTCCTGTCCAAACTCGCCTTGTTTTGGCGGGGAACGTGGCTTAACAATAACATTACCTACCATTACGGCTAAGCCGACGCTCTTGGGTTGGTAGTGTCTTGTAAGTACGTCTTTGTCTTTCTTTGTGGCTGTTTTAATCAACCAGTAAAACCACCCTTTGGAGTAACACATGAGCTCTGTTTATATTACACCTATGCTTTGGAAACGCAGTTTAATTAAAGCTAACAGTTATAGGTATAGAAGCCCTTACTGTTACTGTGTTTGAGAATAACCTTCAATATACACTGCACGAAACCCTATACACGTTAAAGCTTGCGTAAAAGTATAAGTAAGAAACGGAACATTTGCGCACCCTTTAAGCAAGGTGATTTTAAACCCACTTCTTTTAAAATGTACTTTTAAGTGGATATATTCTGAGGGAAATATAAAATTTCGAGAAATAAGGTTTTAAAACTTCACAATGTGGACAGAATACGGTAAGACTCAATTTGAATTGCAACCGTGACTGTTTCTTGTTATTTTCTTTTACTGTTCAATAACTCTGAAGGTAGATAAAGATTTCTGTCACTTCAATTAATTCTGGGTTAGCAACAGCAAAACTTGTAGTCGTGGTCGTTTCTTGTCATTTCTGTGCTTAAGGTACTTACCGGTATCTACCTACAGAAGCCTGTTTACACCTAAGCATTGGCAACCGGTACACCCATTCTGATTAACTGTGTAAGCTGTGGTTTATTGCTCAATAATGTGGTACTAAGCTCGCAATTAATTATTCAACCATCACCCTACTGCCTAACCCCTTTACCAACAGAGATTTGGTAGCCAAACGACTACTTCAGTGTGCTAAATGTTAAGTGTGACGTTTTGGTGAATAGAAGGGTTCTTACAACGCTAGTTTGTTTCGTGAAGTCCTCAGCTACTTTTCTTTTAGAAAGGTCTAAATTTACTGTACTAGTACTGGCCGCATGGTGGTGTTGCTGCAAGGATGCGGTCCCAAACGTGACATAGTCTGTATCCCCCCTTATCCCTGTAAAAGGTACCTTCGCTTTTTCTTGCAGAGTAATATGGAAATAGGTTTTATGATCATGAATGTAACATGATAAACTGATTCATTACCTTCTAATCTACAGTGATTTTTCACGCATTCTGTCCCAAAATTCTGCACATTCTCTCATTAATGGCGTGGAAAAACATCGAAGTTCCGCCGATGTTGTCGCGAATTCCAATCAGGTTTGGGTTTATATTGTAGGTTTCACGCTTTGTAAGCCGGCGGCTGGTTGGTTAGGATACTGTTACTGTGACGTACTCGGGCCGATACAGATGTTTGGTGGGCAAACCCAGGCGAGGCTTTCATATGCAAATGAGGGTAAATCTATCTTCATTCCGTTTGACCGCCTTGTATGAAGAGGCAGGGTGGCGGGACGTTACGTTAAAAACTTGAGGGGCCTGAGAAAACAACACCTTCTCAAGACGTCTTGGGCGCGCCATCTTGGTTCTTATGCTTGGAGGGAGTGTTAAGGAGGCGCATCGTAGCGACTCGGGGAGGATTCGTGGGGAGTTCGCCTGACAAGGGAACGTCCCCCCGACTCTAACCAGACCAGGTAACGATGAAATGTTTCCGCGTCATTTGACCTCCCGACCTCTTCACAACCTGTTCTCAACTCCTTCCAAACTAGCCCAAAATTTCCACACCAATTCTTTCCCCCTTTCCATAACTCAAGAAGCTATGGCTCCGTATAAACTTGTAGTTTCGAGTCAGTGTAGCGGACGAATGTTTGTTGTCCCACCTGTTGCAATTGTCGTGACTAAGTTGGACCCGCATTTTGTCACGTACACGGATACAGTATGGCGAAAGTGCTTTATGTGTTTTTATCTACCCACATTTCTCCGTTACCTAAGAGACAAATCGCCAAATAAGTGAGCTATGGATATTTGTGGTGGCGTGAAAAATTGTAACGAATGTTGCAAGCAGTTGTTGTCGTTTTCAGTCATCAAATCGTCTCTGTTCAGTTTCTTTGCCGCTATGTTTAATTCCTTTTTACTTAGTCTAGACGGGTGGCAAATAAACAGGTCAGGCTTCGTAATCCAGCTCTGTTTTCTTACAAGTTGCAACTCTGAGCTCTCTCTTTCTCTCTCCATTTGCATTGACACAATATCCTGTTACATGTTGTAGCTCTTTGCGAGTAGGTTCTGTAGTGTAGCGTTTTGGAGAAGTGCACTCCGCCCGTAACATGGCCATTCAGTACCCAGATTGCGTTACCTGCAGTTTTGCCCAGTTTTTCACGTCGTTGCTTGGGAACATTTATGTCAGTTTGACGCAAGATTTTTTTTTTTTAATTCTCACATATTTAGAACGGAATTTGACACTGGCAGAAAGTTACCTATAGTATACATGTGTGAGAAAGATAGGTTGTGGCAGTCAATATGTTGAATTTCAGTTACACCTGATTGAGCAAGACTCTATCGAAGGTAAAGAAAGAACTTATAATTAGGGTTTCTACTTTTTATAGTTTTCACAATCGTGGGAGATGTTTATGTATTTTTCGAGGCCAAATCTTCTACTAATGGTAATTTGTCGTTCAAAAATCGGCGTTCTGATGGTGGTTGGTGGCATTGTTATGATTTTAAAACTTGCAACGTGTGTTTTAAGGGGGGGGGGGCAAAAGTCTATTCCCAAATAATTATCTAGAGAAATTACGATACGCTAATAACTAAATGCTAAGCATTTCCTCCATTATTTTGTCATATTCACAAAAATTTTCATAGCCTTTTTTCAACCTAGTCCCAGTCTTCACAGACTTCAATCAGTTGCTGTTTGACTATGCAACATTCTACGACGCATATGTAACGTTATATTTTATCAAGATTTTTGGTTCAAGTAACAAAGCTACATCATAATGCCACTCATGAACGACACACGCCGTAGGTGGTCTTACGTTGTGTGCTTATTTTTTTTCTTCCAAGAACGCCATTCAAGACTCTAACCTTGTCTATATATACAAGCACACAGTGTACACATGCAGTGTTTAACTATTTTAAGCGTTACTGTCACATGTGGGTGTGACTGTCTGGATCGATATCTGACCAGGATACAGGACAACCAAACACACACTGATGTCATATCTGTTCCCTTATCTTCTTATAAAGGTCGTGTCACATAACGTTAAGTCGTACGACATGCTTACGACAGGACATCATTCTTAAGACAGTCGTGGCTGTGTCGTAGATTGTTGTCGAAAGCCAGTTCTGTCAGATGTTTAACAATCGTACTCTCAAACCAGAGGTTTAGGCTTTGACTTATTCTTGGCATGTTTTAGGCTTTTTTTATCTGGTTCCTTTTTTGTATTGCAATTTGGTATCTTTTTTTTCGCCAGCATTGGATACTGCCATGAAAATGATACTGTGTTGCCAATTTGATACTGTCTTGCATCCACCAAAAGATGTACTCAGAGATTAGACAATCGTACCGCAAAAAAAGTACACAGTGGACATGTGTAACTGCGCCTTAATTAAGGTTATCTGTGCCGTTATCTTTAAGAAATGATAGATGATTAAAGGTTAACCAATGTGGGTCGTGGCAGCTGCCCTTTCAATATTTTAATTGCTCTGGATTAAGATAAAGGTTCAATCTTTTTGTACTCAAATGATGTTTCTTGCTGTGAAAAGCATATGTACACTGGTCATGACATCTTTAACATATATGGTTGCAGGTTTACCAAAATAAGTACATTTACTAGAAAAGTGAACGTTTATGTTTGTAAAGAAATTCTATCTAAAAAAGCCCTTTTAATTTTCTTCTTACATTTGGGTAGAAGCTTAAGGCATCGACAGTCAATTTACGGGGTATTACTTGAAAACTAATGTTTGTATCTACCCAAATGTGTGTGTGTGTGTGGGGGGGGTAAATAAGGAAACTGTTCTGAAGTGTATACGCCATCCTAAATCTTTTGTTACCTCTTAAGTCACTAGGTCATGCAAGAGTCTTGACGTACCTCTTAACATTTTATCTCTGTTCCAAATGTAGTTAAGATGTTCGCCTTTGCTGTGTTAAAATTAGACTTGTGTTTTGTTAGATTTGTGTGTAAGTTTCGACGTTAGTTAGTCATAATGTATTGGCTGAGTCATTGGATCGGATCTCACTATTGTTTGACGTCCGCCATTTTGTTTTTGCCCTTGAAAAGAAAGAGCGAGGAAACGCCCAGATTGAAAAAGCCGGTCCCACTACCTAACCGCGCTCTTTTGTACCACAGGTAGCGACTCGTAGACCAGACGGAGCGTTACACAGAGTTGATACGGCAGAAGTAGCCACACTTCAGCGGGGAAAACATGGCGGAAGGAACCAGGATATGGCTCTTCAGCGTGCTGGCGGTGCTGGGAGTGGTTACAGTATCCGCGCAAAGTAAGTCAGCACGGTAAACCAAACAGGTGTCCGCAGGATCAATTTACACCAACACAGTAACATTGTTGTCAACATAGAGTCGCCCCGCTTTCATCAGTGGACCGTTCCATTTGGGGAAACTGAGAGGGAGGGGAATAATGAATTCTTTACTCGCAAAATCATAACGTTAATTGCTCTTACAAATTTACAGAGTCAAAGAGAGTACAGTACAAAAATAGGAAATAGACAACTACTGTCTGGAAAAACTTCTACTTCTACTACTACGCTTGCTATGTGTTCCAATCCAAAAAATATTAAATAAATGTATAATATGTTCAAATCTAAAAATATCATTAAAATACAATTTGTTCAAATTCGAAAATATGAAACAAATGAATTTTGTTGAAATGAAAAAGATATCAAATGAATATTAAATGGTATTAAATATTTTGTTCAAATAAAAAAGAATCACTTGAAGCCACTTGTATGAGTTCAATGTGACATCACTATTTCCACCCCTCTCTGGTCTAAACCAATGGAACAGTCCAGATATCATATTGCATTATATTTATGATCTCTGCTCAACTCAACTTAATTCAGCTTTTCTTATTTCCGCTGTTTCTCCAACTGGAAGATATTTTGCTTCGTAAGGAAATAACTCGAACTCGAATTAATATATTGTTACAGGCGGTATGCCTTGAAGATCTGAACACTAAAACGCATTTCCTAAACTAACATTTGATGTTATTAGATACAGAACAATGGCTTCTGTTGTGTAGTAATACGTAGGAAACAAAATATTGGAAAATAATCATGACATTGTCAAAGAATGCTAACTCACCAAATGTATGTTTTGCTTATTGTTGACATTTACCGAATGGTCAAAACTAAGTTCGTAACGTAAGGGTTTTAATTTTGATAACATTGACTCGCCAATCATAACGCTTTGATTTTCAATGCTTAGTTCATGCTTATATTTAACGTCATATATAGTGGCAAATTATTAGCCTAGATAGCAGGCTCCATGGGCTGTCTTTCTAAATTGCAATATATGTATTTTGTTGATTGTGAACAAGTTGCTACATCCGTGTGTAGCATCAAAGCTCAACAGCACTACGAAAATAGTGAATTTAGCAAAAATTAAAAGAAAATCGTCCAAGGGGCCTGCTACGAGGCTATCAGATCATCCCGCCTAGCTTAGTGTCAGCTGTCGCAGCTAACCTACTAATGCATGACTAACCCCTCTTCTTATCGATTCCTCCCATGTGATTGTCATATAAGGCCGCACAAGCTTTATATTATATGGGTGATATCCTCTGGAAAATGCGTATCTAATGCGACAGTACTAGAGCAACAAACAAATAAAAAACAAACAAACAAACTTACTAATTTGTTTTGCGACGAGATGTGCTAATTTTAATGAGATGATAAAGGCTCAAAGCGTGTCGATGTCCCGTGTACGTAAGGCCACGTGATCGGTCACGTGATTGGTCATTTGAACCTGATGACGGCTGCAATACGGGCAACAAAAAATTCTGTTTTACTTGTTTCTTGTCAGAACCATGTTTATATATTTCTTACGCTGTTATTCAAATATCACCCTTTATGGATCATCCGTAAAAGAGTGAAAATTCTTAGATAAAATTTGGGGGGCTAATTAAAAATGGGGCCGGATGTCATCCATAGATGTAGAAGTTTGTGTGGTCTCATGTATTCCTGCATGCCTCTCCGGGATCACACCTCATTATACCTGATGTTGTGTTGTGTGAACCCCCATGCCCACCCTCGGACCCACAGATAACTTCACAGGTAATCCATAACAAACTATCTACAAGATGCACCGTTAAAAGCTTTTTAAAATTAAACAATTGATTGATTGATTGTTTGATTGATTAATTAATTAATTCAATAAATCGTTTTGGTATCTTTTATACCATGTAATTTGAATGTCCCTGTGATATAGAAAGCATTTTATGGCATGACGATATTAGCTTTAAACAAACAACGTAAAGAGATGCTTGAAAAATTTAATAAAGAAATCTTCAAAAGCATTTAAGGTATAATGTGTATTATAATGTGGTAAGTATATTTTTGCTAAATACTCTCTTTTCTTTCACCTTTTTTCTTGAGATGTTGCACACATCAGTTACCACGATTGAGTACCAGGATAATAGCTACAGTAATTCACGTGTGTTGTCGGGTTTTGGAATTGAGACATTCTCCCAGAGTACGGGTGCTATAAGTCATATTTGGATACAATGAAATAATTGACCAACGACAAAAGGGTAACACGTAGGCTCGAAAACACCAATTTGCGTTTCCTAAAGAAGAGAGTCCGTGCCCGACTAACTTTTGAGCCGGTTATGTTACACCAGACCAAAGATGCCCTTTGTTTACAGTGAAATCGGTTTGTTGTCTTCGTGCACGTGTTGTTGTTTACATTATGCTATTTAAAGTCAGGGCATCAGGCTGAAATTACACAAAGAGGATCAGTCCTAGTAGTACAGTATCTTGTGTCGTGAGTCAGCAACTCATGGCGTTCATGCGGACTTTTGGTGTACTGCACAAAGCCATACTACTCAAACAGTGGGTGTGGTTTACCTACTGCTTCAAGTGTTTAAAATTATCGACACAGGTAGTTGTTTACGCCGTTAAACCCACGCACGCCCCGGAGCTCTATAAACAGCGAAAAGAAGAACGACCTGTTGAGGATATAGAGTTAGTTGAATTGTGTATTAAATTTTCTTCTATAAAGTCATATATACTTGCTGGTCCGATCCACAAAGTATTTGCCCCCATCTACAGATCCGTGCGAGAGTCCTGTCTTCCAGAACGGGATGGTGTTCGAAGCTCTCATGGAGAACAGCCCGGAAAGTAAGACCGTCTTTGTTCTATCATTTGTCTCAAGTATGAAGACCATGACACTAAAACTTTAAGTCCTTGTACTCAGATCAGAAGTTGAAGATAAGTGGGCAGTAACTTATCTACAAATGTCGGATATTTTCATGATCGCAACTCGTACATAGGTACCAAATACTATCACAATCCAACCACGGCAACTTGGTTAAAGTTTCAACCTTTGTTTACGTACAAAAACATACATAGAGCCACTAAAATACAGTAGTGCCTTCGGGGGCCGGTTGGATGCTAGTACGTACTGTCTGGCTCGAAAGTGGATAGTACCTCGCCGGTTGGTTACGATTTTGCCACCGAAAGATCTGCTTGGGGATTAGTGCCTTTGAGGCCTCACGGAATTCTAACAACGCTTCTCTTGTCCGTAGACACGACCATCGTGGCCAATATGTCGTTTGCTGGGACGGCAATCGGCGCTGGACGGACCATCGAGCTTAGTCTACAGGACTCCGCCGACAAGGACTGGGGCCTGCTGGTAGAGGAACTACAACAGCTCAGGCTCTCTCTCAAGGGGAAGGTCTTAGACAGAGACGTAAGTGTCGCATGACGTGGACTATTTTTATAGTACCGTGACCGACAGGTACAATTTCTACACCCATGCTTTGGCTGAGCTTTTGCTGCTTTAGTCCTCAGTGAATATTTCAATGGGTAAATGATTCTTACTTTGTTTCTTATTGATATATTGCTACCAGAACCTGCAATTATTGATACCGTTTTGTTTTGATAGGGGGTCTCTGGCATTCGAGATCTTAGATTCATCGTAAGGTGCAAGACTATAGCGACGGACGCAATGGTGAGTACTATTTAGTTCTTTCCATTATACCTCTAACGATATACATAACTGTATATTGAAGTATTTGAATGTATGAACAAATTTTTCTCCTTGAAGACAAAACCTGAATTGAATGCGCATGCGATCTTGCATCAGAGCTTCTTTTTTAGGATACGTTTTCAACACAATGTGTTAACCCACTTAAGATAAACGGCAGTGATTCTATGGTGATTGTTTATCATCACGTTGCCATGACGACTACCCTACAGGTGGACAACAGTATCATAGCAACCGTTCTGGACCTGAATGACAACGAGCCGAGGTTTGTTGACGATCCATATGAGCAGGAGGTCATAGAGGTACGTGGTAGAGACAGCAATCCAATGGTTTTTGGTTATAAAGAGTCGTTTTTTTCCAGCAGATACCAAATAATATCCCCTCTTTCGTAAGTTAGTAGATCCCTACTACTATGTATACCAAAGATTATGTAATGGTAGGATATTAGCGTGCATGCATTGCCAATAATTGCTCTTGAATAACACAATTTTACTGATGAACGTTGTAGACAATATTTTAACGTCGTTGTGTAGTCCTGTTCTTATTCCTTCTATCTTATCTTTTAACAGTTCCTGTACGTCCACGGTGATAAATTAGTGATAATGATAATGATGATGTTAATGATAATGATGATAATAATGATTACTGTCTTGTCCCTCCAGCTCACCCCTGTAGGGTCCACCATTTTCCGGAGATTGACGGCTGAGGACCCGGATAGTAATGAGAACGGCAGGGTGTCGTATCAGATAGAGGTACGAACTATAAAAACTGTTACATGAAATGTAGTTAAAGTAGGTCCAGCCGCGGTTATTATGGCTTATAAAATCATTCTTCAAATACAATAGGAAAAGTACAAAATTACAGTCCTGATTTCGATCTAATGAAAAAGATATTTATATGATGGCCGAACAGTACACTCCACAAAGGATCAATTTCAAAGACTTCACATAATTTGTTTTTCAGGGACCGAACGACTATTTCGAGATCCCCCTGCCGTCCACAGGAGACATCGTTCTGAAGAAGTCTCTGGACTACGAAGGTTTCCAGCCGGGAGAGGAGAAGAAATATCTCATCCCCATCGTCGCCCATGTGAGTAGGAGTTCATCTTCTCTCTGTTTTGTTATAATCCGTTAGATTGTTAGCGTAGTGTCCAGTCTCTTCTGGTTGGGCCGGGTTCGCTTCGGGGGCCCTAAAAGTTTTCCCCCGCCCAGCTCAACAGGCCGCCCGGTGGGAGTTGTACGGCAGTGGTTGGGTTAATGGAAATCCTGTCGTGCAAAACCTATCGGGGAGCCTAGTTGAGTCGGGCGGTGAAGAGCTCCTGCAGCCCGAAGAGAACTTGCCCCAACCGCGATAGACTGGACACCGGGATTTTAGATTGTTTGCAGTATTAATAAACTTCATCGTCCTTTTTCAGGATCTGCCTGCCAACGAAAGCCTGCGAAAGTCGGGCCATCAGATTGTTGTAACTTTTTCGTCGTTTTTCAGGATTTGGCGGCGGACGTAAGCCTGCGGAAGTCGTCCAGCACGACGGTGACGATCATCGTGACGGACGGAGATGACCAGGCGGTACAGTTCCGGCCGTGTGTCCTGCAGGGAGACCCGCAGGAGGACATCTGCGGCAGCCCGCTGTACGTGTCGTCTGTCATGGAGAACACAGAAACGGTAAGGAGTCGTTACTCACTGGATATTACAAGGATAAAAAAAAAGTACGGCTGTCGGTGGCAAATGTGCAGATGTTGGCACATTGGCGCACCAAATCCGTAGTGTGTTTTTGGCACACAGTTAGACAGATACTAGTAAGAGGCTCAGTGGATGTCACTCCACCGTCAGGGAAAGGCCTTTTCCAAGGGCACAACGTTGGAGCACGGTGAACCCTCGACATACTGGTTCCGATTCCGTATAAAATCTAAATAAGTGTGAGGTTTTGTAGTTCTTTAGGTCACCAAAACGTAATTTTATCGGCTCAAGGAAGCAAGAGGCCTGGATAATTTAGAGGGATGATTTTTTGAACTAATAGAAAATGTAGTACACACGCACAAGGTTTTGGCAATACCTTTCTTTTGATGTGAAAATGACAACATGTTTATGTTTTGTTTACAGTTAAACCAGCCCCTGACCTTTGACCCGGCACCTATCTATGCCGTTGACCTTGATACGGATGTTCAGAGACCTCCTGTGATCGTCTACAGTTTCTTAGCAGGTAAGGGTTTTTCGTCAGGATCCTTTAATACTGCACCTGCCTGACAGCATGGATATCCAGATACCATACTTGAGTCTTAGGCGGGTGCCATGTGATGTTGAAGCATATCTCAAATGTGACTTACTTATATCTCTTAGTTATTAATATCTTAATCTAGTAACCTCACAGATATTGCAGTTTGCTCGAGTAACATTCTTAATCTAAGGTAGTAGCTGTTCAATACATTTTGTGTCAACCAACTGGATTTCATATAGTGACTGCCCCTTTCTGAAATTTTTCCAGGTTCTCCAAGTGATTTCCGGGAATACTTCGATATAGGTAACATCACCGGTAACATCACACTGACGAAACCCGTGGAGAGGACGCAAGTAGAGGAGTTCATCATCACGGTTAAGGTAATCCATTTTAAGGCCTAGGTAGAAAACCCATACCTACCGACCCTGTTTTTTTTCACGATTGAAATCTGAAACACAGCATTTTGTCCTAGGCCTAACGAATAATATAGAGGAATCTATGAGTACTAGTAAGTTAATTGACACCAAGATGTGATTTTTATTAATTCCTTCACTCATTTATTCATTCATACGTCCATCCAGGCCCATCAGAATGACAACCCCCTACGTTACGCCACGGCTGACGTCAAAATTGGGGTAAAGGACGATGACGTCAACGATCCCTACTTCTTCATCTCCACCGGGCAGTCAGAGTTCAAAGGTTATGTGCGAGAGTTCACAGGTCAAGCCGTCATCGTCTTCAAAGACGAACACGAGTCACCCCTGCTGCTGGAGGTCAGGGATGACGACTTCACTGACGTAAGTGGTCGCGCTTTTGATTGGATGATGGTCACGTGCTCACAGATTGACTGAAACAAGAGTCCGTACTTTTGATTGGATGATGGTCACATGACACAAAAGCCCATATAAGGTTGTCTGATTTGAACTACTGCAAGAGGAAAGATTGAAGATAAAGAATTACATTTGTGAATTATACTGAAATTTGACAAAATAAGAAGACAAAAAGAACGTTTTACATCAAAAAGATCAATTTTGAATTATTTTTCCACCTTTCCACAGCATATCACCAAGAAAATTCACTTACGTAATCTACTTTGCTAATAAGTATTATATATATTCTACCAATTACAGAAGGTGGTTCCCGAGGGAGCCCTTCGCTACGAGCTGACAGACGCTAGCGGCAGATTCGACGTCACAGATACGGGCTATCTGATCGTGGACGCCAACCGGTTAGACATAGACACTCAGAGGGAGTACCGCATGACGGTCAGTAACTGTCAAATTAATTTGCATACATTTACATACATTATAACGACATACTTCCATCGTAAAAGTTAATAAAAAGGCATAAGTATATTTGTATGGCAAACAATACAAACAACTTTTCTTCTGTGAAAAAATTATCATCCACAGTCATTTTTATATTTACATATTCTAGAGTACTGATAGAACATCATTGTCTTTTGTAGGTGAGGGCAGTAGAAACAACCACATTTCTGAAGCTTTCTACTGACGAGGCGACTGTGGTGGTCACAGTTCTCAACGGAACAGGTAGGGAACCTAGTCGGTGTAACGCAAACTCTGCCGTCCGCGGCTTTAGTGGCCCCTCTCCAGGGGGCGGCTGGATGTTGGGCTAGCAGGGAACCTATACCACATCCAACAATCTGTTTTTATAATTGCGCAATTAAGAGAAAAGCTTGTAGAGTACAATTTGCATGTTTTAGATTACTGTAACTTCGGTTTAAACGATTTCCAAACTATCTATTTAACCTTCTCCCTGCTACCTGCTCATGAAAACTTTAAAATGTAATTATAATAGCAGAACTCAGCAGGGCGAAGGTTAAGAGAGTGTAAATTTTTATGTATGATGATTTGATTCAATGTTAAATATTTTATTGCAAACAATATTGAAATTTATGAAATGTTTTACTATGATGTGTGATGTGCATATATCTTTGCAAATGCTCCTAACAGGTCAATGACATATTTGCATTAGTGTTAATTCATATATGAAAATGCTTGCGAACTGTCTTAGCTTTATACTCATTTCCCTATTTGTACCTTTGCCTCATATCCTTCTAAAACCTGTCGAAATTTGACTAAACACTTACCTTCATCAGTGAGCAAACTAACCTCACAAGCCACGCAGGGTCTCATATAGGTGTTTCACTTTGTCTTCACTCCTTTGACCGGCCTTCGTTTCAAAAACTATTTTTGCGCTTTCGTCTTAACTGCGAGTTTTGTGTTTTCACATAACCTGTTTTTAATATAATAAAAAAACATAACCTGCTTTGGGCCCAAGTTAACCATCTAAGATGGCCATAAGACGGTTTTTGTGGACTTAACCGCCGTTTTAACCATGTCGCCAAGGTATCAAGGATCGATCTCATGGTGAATTTAAGGTGCGCAAAGCTGTTGTTAAAATTCTGCTTTACTTGCCTCACCGTGGCCGCTGCGTATCTGATGATATGTACACGGCAAAACGCTGCTGTATCGTTCCGCTGGCAGTCTTGACATGAAGTTCTGAAGATGCCGAAACTATTTTACGTACACAGAAGAAGGACATTGGGACAACTGGTCTCCGTGGAGCCCGTGCAACAAGGATTGTGACGGCATACAAACCAGAAATCGCACGTGCCGCCGGGTCCCTTGTGCCGGGGATAGCAAAGATTTCCGCTCCTGTAGCGTTCTAAGCGCTGACAGGTGTACAACAGGTATCCACTTGTCACGTAAAGTTACCCTGGTTATCGGAATAACGCTGGCTACAAATCCCATTGATCACTGGCTGGTACTATCCGAGCAGAGGTTGAATTAGGAAATCCTTACCTTCTCCTGATTGGTTGAAGGAGATCCTTACCTTTGTCTGATTGGTTGAAGGTGGAGGTCCTTACCTTCTTCTGATTGGTTGAAGGAGGAGATCCCTACCTTCTTCTGATTGGTTGAAAGAGGAGGTCTTTGCCTTCTTCTGATTGGTTGAAGGAGGAGATCCTTACCTTCTTCTGATTGGTTGAAAGAGGAGGTCTTTGCCTTCTTCTGATTGGTTGAAGGAGGAGATCCTTAAATTCTTCTCATTTGATTGGTCGAAGGAGGAGATCTTTTCCCTCTTCTGATTGGATGAAGAGTCGGAAATTGGGTACCTATCAAAAGACGGAAACGGTTCCAACTTCAACCTCTGCCTGGAGAGTAGCTAGCTCGCCTTGTATGTCGCTGAGGAAGCTCTAGTTGATCTGAGTTGTCTTGGTGGCTTACTTTCCGTGGCAGATGGGACCTGTTTGTAGGCTCAAAGTCTGATAACCAGTATTTTTGCCCTTTGTCTTAACTGCGAGTTAGCTTTGTGTTTTGCATTTGCTTTTATATAAAAATCATAACCAGTTTTGTGCATATCCGCTATGGGGAAAGTTCAGATGGTCCTAAGGCGTGTTTGGGACTTTACCTCTGTTCAAATTCTAACCAAGTCATTAAGGTATTGACCGTTGATTCGGTGGATTTAAGGTGCGTAAAGCTGTTGTTAAAATTCTGCTTTACTCGCCTCACCATGTCCGCTGCGTATCTGATGACATGTATACGGCAAAACGCTGCTGTATCGTTCCGATGGCAGTCTTGACATGGCTGGGGAAAGTTTTCAAGATGCCGAAACTATTTTACGCACACAGAAGAAGGACATTGGGACAACTGGTCTCCGTGGAGCCCGTGCAACAAGGATTGTGACGGCATACAAACCAGAAATCGCACGTGCCGCCGGGTCCCTTGTGCCGGGGATAGCAAAGATTTCCGCTCCTGTAGCGTTCTAAGCGCTGACAGGTGTACAGAAGGTATCCACTTGTCACGTAAAGTTACCCTGGTTATCGGAATAACGCTGGCTACAAATCCCATTGGTCACTGGCTGGTACTATCCGAGCAGAGGTTGAATTAGGAGATTCTTTCCTCCTTCTAATTGGTTGGAGGAGATCCTTACCTTCTTCTGATTGGCTGAAGGAGATTTTTACCTTCTGAAAGAGATATCTTAAGTTATTATGATTGGTTGAAGGAGGAGAGCCTTACCTT
Source organism: Branchiostoma belcheri (assembly GCF_001625305.1). NCBI lineage: Eukaryota > Metazoa > Chordata > Leptocardii > Amphioxiformes > Branchiostomatidae > Branchiostoma > Branchiostoma belcheri. The sequence goes on along the minus strand of NW_017802658.1, from coordinate 427,285 downwards.
CTTCTGATTGGTTGAAAGAGGAGATATTACCTTCTTCTGATTGGTTGAATGAAGAGATCCTCACATTCTTCTGATTGGTTGAAGGAGGAGAGCCTTTCCTTCTTTTGATTGGACGAAGGAGTAGGCCGTCAGAAAGTGGGTACCAATCAGAAGACGTAAACGATTCCCCCTTCAGCGTCTGCCTGGAGAGTACTGAGCAAGCCCGCCCTGTATGCCGCTGAGGAAGCTCTATTAACGTCGGTGACAGATAGAGTTGTCTTGGTGGCTTACAGCGCTTTCCGTGGGAGATGGGAGTGGCCTGTAGTGTAGGCTCACAGTCTGATAACCAGGGCACGTCCTCGTCTCTAAGCGGTATTTCATGGCGTCTGTGGTGTGCGGTGATACGGATAGACTTTATGTACCAGGTTCACTGGGATTTTTTTGGTGTTAAGTGAATGCACAGTGAAACCTACATAAAATACGCATAATAGATTTGGTGTTGTACTTACAGAGAAAGCCAGGTATGGCAGTAAAATTATTCAATTTTGGGAAATTGAACGAATTTGAAGGTTTGGTCAATGATGACTCAAAACTGTATCGGTAGAAACATATAAGCCTTGAAGATATACCAGAATCAAACCACCTACGCACAGCTCATGGAATACAGCTTACAAGCGCTTGGCTGAGGTTCATGTACGCGGTTACCTTACGTTCGCATGCAGTTCTGACACGTTCGGTGCGGTTGGCAGCAGTCACCACCATCCGCGATTTTTTTTTCTTTCAGTTTCGGTGCGTTCATCACGTATTTGTGTATTCGTTTGTCCCGTGCTGCTAACCATAGTGGTAACACTAGTGCATGTGTGCATGTACACTGTCCTGCACGTCAAAATGTCCGACTCCTGCATGTTAATATCTTTAGAGGTACCATAGCATAGAAAACACAGCTACCATGGCCTCTACGGATCATCATAGAAAAACACGACGTTTTAACATGCCGCAACAACCTCTTCGTGAAAATCTTATGTGCATACTCCCATGTCGTCATTTCCGTTTCCTGTAGAACCTGTCCCACAACCCCCTGCGCAGCAGACATCCAATGAGGACAAGCAGCTGCTGTACATCATCGGGGGGATTCTGGGATTCCTGTTGCTGGTCGCCATCGTTGCAGTTATAGTGTTGGGAAGGTGAGCTATAATCATAAATCATATATCTATTATCTATTTTTGTTATCACGTCACTTTCAGACTGCATGATTACTTCTGATTTGCTTGTATTTTTCTGTAAAAGTGATAAAAGTTTGCGAATAAAATTTTTTTCTCAGATATGTGACAAGGGCCAGGAAGAACCGGACAGCCTACGAGCCAAAAGAAGACAAGATTGAGCCATGGGTGGACCTGTACTCTGTAAGTTGTCTGTTTAAAATTTCATTTTAGTAAAAGCAATTCTCAATTCATTAAAATGTAGGGTATGTATGGCATCTCCACATCGAAAAGTCTACATCTGATGCAAATGATTCAGTGGTGATATGGTAATGTTAAATCAATAAATGCAAGTTGCGATTGAATATGGAAATTGAAAGTATTTCGATTGCCAATATCTATAAGTTGTGTACACATGCCTACCTATTAATTTATCGATTCATAAGTGATATAATTGTTGTTTCAGTCGAACGTGACTCAGTTCGAAAACGCGGCGTTCGAGCAGGAATCGGAGACGCCCCAGATCGCACCCCTGGAGGAGAAGGACCCGCCGTATCCCGTCATCCCCTGGACCAGCCTGACGGTCGGGGAGACGGTCCAGGAATATGGTAGCTTAGGCAGAATAGCGGAGGGCGTGGTCAACAAGGAGGGCAAGGAGATCCCGGCTGTTATCAATATCTTGAACGGTAATAGATAATTTTGTATATCTTATTCTAACACAATACAACACAATACAACAAAACACAAAAATGTCAATTCCCAGTGCTTTCACGGTATTTGGCCTTCGCCCATGTAATTCTAGCAATGGGTCAAAGGCCTGTACTTTACTGATACTTCTGCTGTTACTATAGCTATTGAGGATGATGACGACGATGTTACTGATGATAACACTGCTGTTTTGTTCCGATAGGCGGCGCCTCTGACCAAGACAGCAGGGACTTCATGAACGAGATTGACGTCATGTGTGCAGTGGGCAACAATATCAACGTCATCGGGTTGATAGGGGGATGTAGGTATAACGGTGAGTAGAATACAGAGCCCGTATTTTTAACTTCAGTTTGTACGATTTGGATGAAGATACGTGTAATGCAATACAATGGTCTTGATCAAAATTGTTTTGCTTCCTTTTCCACCCCAGGCGATTTGTACATAGCAATGGAGCACGCGCCGTTCGGCAATCTTCGGGACTTCCTCCGAGACAGCCGGAAGCTGGAGGAGTACGAGTCTATCCGGAACGGCGTCAGCCACATGGGCAGTCAGGTGTGTGCACATATTCACGTGACGTCATCGGTACATCCGCCGCCATGTTGGAGTCCATATTTGCATTTCAGTGAAACACATCTCAAGCGTTCTTGTACACGTTTAGATCCTCCCACCATCTCAAATAACCATTCTAAGAGAATTTTAGCCCCAACAAAAGGAATATGTATCTAACTTAAATACGCCTTTAACTCATTAATAATTTTTTCTTAGTTTCTGTATGGAAATGTATCATTGAAATTTTACTTCTTCAGGTGGAGGTGAAGAGGGCTCTGTCCAGCCTGTCAGCCGGGCGGCTGCTGCAGATCTCCCTGGATATCGCCAGGGGGATGAAGTACCTGGAAGAACAAGGGGTACGTGGAAACTTCCTGTCAGTCTACTGCATTCAAATACCAACGGTCCCAAGCAAACACACACACACACAAACACACGAACACACACACGAACACGTTCAAGACAATACCTCCGTTCCCATGGTAGAAGTATGTCTGGGTCTTGAGATTGCTTGGACAGGTAGAATAACTCCTCTTATCCATTCACAGATCATCCACGGCTACCTGTCCGCCAAGACGACTCAGATCGGAGAGATGTGGATCGTCAAGATCTCCGAGTTCTGGAAGGCGCAGGACGAGGCACACAACGTAGGTTACACCACTTCAGTTTCTTAAGATACGGCCACCGTGGTACGACAGTCCAAAGAGATCAGAAGCATAGATGCTAGCCTGGGTACCATACTGTTTACCGGGCCTTCAGACGCCACCTTCTCAGTTGCAGAGATAACAATTAAGTCCCTAGTGAAATTTCACCACAGCCACCCCTTTGTCCAAAATCACAGTATATCTAATGAAGAAACTCTGCTGTTGATGCGGTCTGTCTCAAAAGTTGTTAACTTACGACTAGTCTATTCATCTCTTGTGTCCTTATATATAAACCTTTCCCGTTTTCAGAACAAACGCCCGGTGAGGTGGGCCGCTCTGGAGTCCATCAAGACCAACAGGTGTACCCACAAAAGCGACGTGTAAGTCAGCTCTCTTTTTGGTTTGTTGGTGATATATGCTCATCGTTGTTGCTGCTTGTCAACTTGAGATGAACAAAAAAAGACAATAATCAAAACGTATACGCTCAAGTAAATCATATCATGCAGTTACTTCTTTGCTGTCTTCTTAAAAAAACATTATTGATAACTATACGTTTTGACTTAAACAGATATATGCTCTTTTTTGCAGATGGTCCTTTGCAGTCACGCTGCACGAGATTGTGTCTTTAGGTAAGACATTTTAGTATTTTCTCACGTTTTCAGACTACATGCAGTTAGAATTAATCAGATATTCGTGTACCAATGCCTCAGATGTACCATGTACCATTGCTTATTGTTAAATTAGGTGATGGACTATATATTTATTTAATGAATATATGAGATAGCGGTTAAATTTTTACTAGTATTTAACAGTGATCGTTGTGCACACAGTAGCCCTAACATGAAACAACCCCGTTGACGTTTCAGGAGGAACCCCCTACCCGGACAAGACCGCCCCTGAAGTGTTCCGTGATCTGCTGGACGGGTACAGGATGGAGAGGCAGAACAACTGTGGGGAGGAACTGTAAGTCATTTCCCATCCTTCCTCCTAATGCTGAGGTCACATTTCCAAACCGGGGCCCGACCGGGCTGTTTCAACTAACGAAAAATCAACAATTAATACAAAAGATATACGCAAATAGTTCCCATCATTAATTTTTTCAACTTTTTTGTGGTTTGTTGTCTTTCATATCACACTTTTCGTTTCATAAGACTGACCGGCCGGGCCCCGGTTTGAAAATCTGACCTCAGCTTAAAGTAAGGAGCAAAACACCAATTGCATAAATCTAGCATCATCAATCGAGCTTCAGTAACATAGGAGAGGACTTGTAAGTCCTTTTTTCCGGCAAAAGCAGTTTTCCGCTTCTAGTGGTCCACTTCTGGACTTCAACGTTTCGAGTTCGAATCCTTTTTAAACCCAGATTTGTGGCAGAGGTCTCATGTTGAAAAAAATACTCCTCTCCCTAGCAAACTCCACAAAATGTGTAAGTTTCTTTTCAAGTTGCATTCTCCTTCCCTCGACCGTGTCAGATCTAGCCTGGGTACTATCCGGATTTTCGCTGGGATGGTACCCAGGCTATGTCAGATCGTGATCAAACTGTCTTGTCTGGATCCCGGCAGGTACAACATGATCCAGCGGGGATGGCTGGAGAATCCCGACGCCCGTCCGACCTTCACGGAGATCGCCGACACCTTGGAGGGCATGCTGAAGGGCAAGGTCGCGGTGAGTAGGGTAGACATCTTATCTTTGTCGTCACAAACCACCACCAGTGATAGATGCAATGAGAGATGCTGTACATGTACATTAACGGCTAATGAAACAAGAACATTCAATTGTAGCCTCCATAGCATGCCAAAAACTGAGGGTTTGGGGGTCTTCATGGTCTTTGGGAGCTTTTATGTGCTATTTTCTGATTGCATATAGACAACATAGCCGGCCTGGTTGTCAGGGCTGATCAGAAAACAGCCGAAAAGACCACCAAAACCCTAGTTCTATAAGCCTGCTACGGAGGCTAATTCAATATTGATTGAATCTGAACACGCCGTTTCGTTCGTTGAAGCAATGACGCATCGTTATAACCTTGTGAACCCCCTGTAATTGTTTATCACAACGGCAACAGCATTACAAATCGGTATAATTCTATTCATAGTATCATAAGTATAAATACTTATTGTAGATTGTAATACATAAAGTGTGGATCATGAGATGGATGGATATATGGATCAATAGATAGTTAATCGATACCTTCTATCGTGTGTGCAGCAATATCTGGACATGGAGATGACGGACAAGTTCAAGTTCGCCGAGGTCAGGCCCGAGCTGGATGACGACACGGTCGCCGACGCCAGCATCACCGACCCGAACATTACCGAAGTTGACGTCATGACCGACGACGGTTACGAGGACGTGAGCAGAGAAATCAGAGACCCCGTCACGTTTATCTAAGACTGGGGCTGCCCCACTGGGAGTGAATAGAGTTTGCATTTTCAAACTTAACCATACATTGCCCGCTCTCACTTATATTTGCATCGTTTTCAACATTCAACCTAATTTTCCATAATATCTTTAATAACATAGTTTTAGGGTCTAACATTACACAAAATGAGTTCATGTTAAGGCCACACCAAGTAAATTTTATGGATGACGTCCTTTGGAGACCCTAAATCTAATGCGAGAGGGCGAAAAAAAACAAGAAGGGCCCTAAAAAACAAGATGCCTAGATAAGAAATATTGCACTGCTGACAGGACCGTCCTGTCTGTTAATAGTTCCAAAAATGGCACTGTTTTGGAGCTATTGACAGGATTTTTTTCAGTGCCATTTTTTTTTTTTTTTCCATT